>NW_017675274.1:0-5155 GCF_001879085.1 Nicotiana attenuata | reverse complement strand
TTTTTTTTTTTTTTTTTTTTGGGCTCAACATGTCTCCCTCCTGAGATATAGAAATATGCTACTTAACCTTGTAATGCTGAGTTTTCAATTCCTCAGGAAGTGTTACTCCGGGAAACAAGACGTACAAAAGGGGATCCAAAACTTTTGGCTGCTCAGTCAGAGGAGCAGTATCTTAAGGTACTTGTTTTGTATTTACTCCACATAAGTCATACTCTTTATTGAGATCTGTTGACTTTGTACAAGTTCACACTTTTAAATTATTTGTTTTTCTTTCCACGGCAGTTGAAGGACAAATTGCAGTTCCTCACCCTTGGGATTGGTGGAGTTGGCATACTTTCAGCATATGTGTCTTATTCTCCTGAAATTGCAGCAAGGTAAACTAGTCGACTTTCTATAGGTTCTGGTTCTTTTCAAGCTCTTCTGAATTAATGTATGGTCTGACTAAAATGATGTTGTAGTTTGACCTAACCCCCTATCCGTTAAGCTAGCTTTGCTTAAGTTAGTATATCAGTATATTGGTCCATTGAGGTTTCTAATTTTTGTAGTATTTGTGAATGAAGGAAATCTTGATGTTGTTACCGAACAAATAGCAAATTTATACTATGAAATGACTAAATCATCTCATATTCGGTGCATATCCTTTATCAACCCAGGACTGTTTTATTTCTGTGTTGCTTATTGATCACGCCCAACTATGCCTTATAAAAAGGACAATGCGGTCGTTGTAAATATAATCCGGTTTACAAGTCCGGAGTCGAATCCCACAGAGAACTAAGGTTTAGCTACAGCTGGTCACTATCACCAAGAAGACCAGCTTGAACAATTCCTAACTTATAGATATTAAGATTCTTGTGTTTAACTAATTAACTAATAAATTAAAATAGTAAATTAACAACTAACGATACTGAGGGTTAGAGAAAAGATTAAGGAGGTCTAGAGTTATGATTTCCCCTATTGTCGGAATCCTTCCCGATATGTCTTCTATAATTTCGCCTAAGTATTCTCTACTGATCATGAGCACTCTTATTACCGTAAATCTCTCCCGAGTAATTACGACAATTTACTAGACGCGCTCTTCCGAGCTACGCTAGCTGGCTTTTAATACAGCTCACTTCAGATCGCACCCAAGGCTTCGTTATCCCTAATCCCGCCTTTAAACCCTCGGTTATTGATCCCTCATATACTCTGGGAGTGGTGGTGTTCAACAATTACCTAAATATGCACTCTCTCCCGAGTTATGCATACTAAATAGGCACATCTAATTGAGAGCTCTTCAATCAACCAGAATATAAACGTAGTTGAACAAATAGAGAAAAGCTATGGCTCAATTATATAAAAACATAACAAGAATTTATCCTACAAAAGATTCTATCAAACTCTAGATAACAAATTAGCTATTCATAATAGTATGTAAAACTACAATACTAAAAGTCATAACCAACAATGAAAAATAAGAAGAGGAAGGAAAAACTCGTAGAAGAATTCTCCGCCTTGCTCCCAATGTGTTCTTGCCTCCCAGGGTGTTGTCTAACCCTAATGTAGTGTCTCCTGCCTCCTTAGGTCTAATTTGTGTCCAAAATATGTCCCCCTCCCTTTCTTGGCCGGCTTCCTTGGTTTAATATAGGGTTTAGGGCTTAAAATCCCGTGTTTTGCACATAAGTCCCTGAAATTTCCGCCTCCTGCCGCGGTTTTGCCGCGGTCGCGGTGGAACCGCGGCCAAACATGCCCTCTGATTCTTCAGTTGTCCGTGACCATCTTCTATCGCGGTTCTGCCGCGGTTGCGGTGGAACCGCGGTTTTTCACCCTGTTCCGTTTGGAATTTGGAAAAACGTAAAACATGAAAGTTGTAGCCCTTTGAGTTAGCTTTCCAACCATATATTGTGGAGCCAAAATGGAGTTCTGAGCAAAAAGTTATGTCTATTTTACTAGACAGTGCGCAATATGCCTCCTCAAGTCTTCGTTCGTACTTAATTATCAAATTTGACCCCCGAACACGATCCCGGCTTAATTCCTTGAGCTTTTACTCAGTCTTCAAAGTTTCAAATCACTTAAATTCATTCCATAACATCTATATAGCTCGGAATCATACCTGCAAGGCATAAAACACACAATTAGTGCAAAACACTAGCGATTAAAGCGCAAATTCAATTAAAGTGCAGTAAATTAGAGTGTAATAAGCGACTAAAATACGTAATTATAGCCTATCATCAACACCCCGCACTTAAACCATTGCTCGTACTCGAGCAATCAAACTACACTTTTTTTTATAGACACGACCTTTCTAAACAATTCTCCTAACTCATCACACCAAGAGTATTTAAAATAGACTAAGCACAAAAGCGTAACATCTTCACCTCAAGATTTGACTCACAAGTACCACACGTTATTCACAACTCACCCACTTACTCTAATATAGAGGTCACTGACATTACCTTTCCTTCATGAATCAAGTGCCCTCACACAACAAAAGAGAGTAGTTCCACACAATAAAATTTACGAACACTTAGGAACTCAAGATAGAAAGAATTCACTCACTCTCAGAAATAACATTCATATGCCACAAAAGATGCACCATAAGCTTGCCCGTAGTGTACTACTCCACTAATCGAGCTCATTCAATCTTGGATCAATTAGGACTTTATTTGGTTGTAATGTAGGCTACGGGACGGGTAGGATACATTTAGATATAAGAGTGACTACACCTCCCTAAGCACTTTAATACATATACTTTAACATTTAAATCCCATACTTATGTCAAACCAAAACTCCACCTTCACATCAATGTATATTACCCCATTCTTCTTTAAGCACACTTACATCAAGAGCCACCACTTATCAAGGAATTTTTTTTTACAAGAATCCAACTATTTTTTTTTTCAATTCAAGTGGCTTTTCCTTTTTCAAAACAGTGCACCTTTCTCCTTATTCAATTAGTTCCACTCAAAAGCCAAACCAACCACCCCACACTTTAACTTTTACAAAGTTCATAACAATTCAAGTGCTCATGAGAGGTTACAATGGTTCAAATAGATGGTTAATTCAAACAAATGGGTAAGGCTTGTAATGTGGTTGCCAAAGAAACAGGATTACAGGCTCAAAGGGGTTAACTACGATACATAATAATTAGGCGGGTAAAATATACATATCTGGCTCAACAAAGAAATGCCTATATCACTTCCTAGACTGAATAAAACTACTATTTCGCTTTGCAAACACACGGGGCAAGTTCTAGGCATCAAATGCAATGCATAGAATATCACGAAACCTTACACACACATGGCACATAACTCACTCAGGATTGGATTCATCAAGACACCCTAGTCAGAGCAGTTAAGCATATTTAAGATCATACAATTTAAGGTACTTATACAAGAGTCAAAAATTGAGCCTAAGCTTCACAGCCAAAGTACTCACTATTCTCAAGGCATAACAAAGTCAAGAGATATTGCTTCATTTCAAAACAAAACACAATGGCTCCTATTCCAAAAAAAAAACTAACTACACCTGGTTCAAATAAAACCCTTGGAAAAGAACCGAGGCACAAAGAAAAACCAAGGGGTAATTATTACACTACCTAACAAAAGAAAATATTTTTTTTAGACTTACTTCCCTCAAGAAAATTGTCTAGTAGATCCGTCGTCGGGAAAAGTCCAATCTTTTTTTTGAAAATTATTATTAAACTAACACAGCTAAAGTAGCATGAAAGTCGCCCAGACGATCTCCTCACCCCACACTTAAAATTTTGCATTGTCCCCAATGCACACCATACATAAAGAGGGTAAAAGAGACTCCCTGGTAGGCCAAAGGCCGAAGCACTATAGCTCATGGGGTACTCAGACTTCTCCCCAGCTTGGTCCTTCGTGCGGGTACCTCACACTTAGTTCCAACCATTTGGTTTGCTGTTGCATTCTTCTAATACCTTTGCTTTCCATGCTCCTAGAAAATAAAAAAATTGACACTACAAAAATAATACAATTAAAATAAATAAAAATTAAAAAAATAAATAAAAGAAAGCAATAAAGCTGGTTGCCTCCCAACAAGCTCTTGATTTAACGTCGCGGCGCGACGTGAATCACTTTCTGCCTCCACTTTGAACTTATGAATCGAACCCAAGTTTTGATTCTGCTCTATGATCATGCTCCTGGGGTGGTGGAACGAATCTGACTGGCCCAATAAAATAATGTAGTATTCTGCACTTTTTGGCCTTTATATGAGGTGTGTAATCCCGAATTTCTGGCAAGAAGAATTCCAGAATGTAAGCACTTTGTTCCTCATTCCTTGACTCCTCAAACGGCTCGGACGACTCTATTTCCATATCATCATCTAAACACAATGTGGAAAAATGCTTGGAGTGAGGACCAATGCGCTCAACTACATGAACATTGGGACTATCTACATTCTTAACACTAATGACAATAGAGTCAACTAAACATGTATCCTCAATATCCTTGGTTGACTCTAGTATCTCTTCTACAACATCGACATCCTCAAAATCTAATGTGATTGATTGTTGGTGTTCTACTCTAGCCTCCTCCTCTCGCTCATCAATTTCTGTATCTAATTCACGCTCTTCTTGGATACTATTCACAATATTGGCTTGTTGAGCATTAAAAACTTCAACCAGTTGACTCATGTGAACTTTCAAGTTGTGAATAGTTCCCTCCTGCCTTTCTATCCGCAGTAGTAATTTACTCTGTTGTTCCAAAATGCACTTTAACATATCTTCGAGCTTCTTTAGGTCAGCTTCCCTAGGTTTTTTTTTCCTATTAACTTCACCAGAAAAACAAGAACCTTCAAAGTAAGGGGTTGGGGAAGGTAAGAAATATAAGCACAACCGTGAAAGTGACCATCTTGACCACCACACATATCACACACATTCCACACATAAGATTGAGTTGGTGCACAAAACTCGCTCTCAGGAATATTTTGATAATTTTGCCCTGGGTGGTTTTCTTCACAATATGCATAAGGAGGATCAAAAGTAGAATTACCAACAACAAAATTCTCATAATTCTATGATGTCATGTTTCTCAAATAAACAAATAAAACTAAAATAATAAAAAAATAAAAAAAATCCAATAATAAAATAAAAGTTCAAACTTGAAACCTAGCAATATGTACACCTACAACTACACCGTTAGTTCCCCGGCAACGG
>NW_017675273.1:0-71553 GCF_001879085.1 Nicotiana attenuata | reverse complement strand
TGCTGGACTGGTAGCTATTATTGTAGGCGAACTCTGCTAAAGGCAAAAACTGGTCCCACGACCCTCCAAAATCAACGACATAGGCTCGGAGCATATCCTCCAAAATCTGAATACTCCTCTCGGACTGTCCGTCCGTCTGGGGATGAAATGTTGTGCTCAACTCAACCCGTGTGCCCAACTCTCGCTGAACTGCACCCCAGAAACGCGAGGTAAATTGCGTACCCCGATCCGAAATGATAGATACCGGCACACCATGAAGGCGAACAATCTCCCGGATATAGATCTCAGCTAACCTCTCGAATGAATAGGAGACTGCCACAGGGATGAAATGTGCTGACTTGGTCAGCCTATCAACAATAACCCATATCGCATCGAACTTCTTCCGAGTCAACGAAAGTCCAGTAACAAAATCCATGGTAATCCTCTCCCACTTCCACTCGGGAAGCTCAATCCTCTAAAACAATACCACCAGGCCTCTGATGTAAAGAGAGTCTGAGAAAAGCGTGAGGAAGAGAGAGAAAGAGAAACAGAGAAATTGAAATTTAAAATATTAAAACCGTTATTTTAAGTTGTGGGCTACCGGGTGTAAAGTAAATTTCATAAAATATACAACATGGGCTAATCAAGGTAAAGGCTTCAAATATGGGCTATTTTCGAGTGGGCTGTATGGCCCAAGTGATATATGATGTAATTTTGTCTAATGAAATTCCATGACATTAGGCCACTTATTTGTTTGTAAAAAAAAGGGCTAGTTTATTGATTAAGAAAAGAACTCCGCTTATGGAATTTCAATAAGCATAAGCCTAGCAAGTTCAAGCTACATATATATATATATATATATATATATATATGATGAATCTTGAGGCCTATTAGCAATTAAACCCCAAATCTCTTTTTGAAGTCCCACAAAATAAACTTTATTTCAACCTAATTACCATGAAACTGACCGGATTTGATGCTAATAACAATTCACCTCAATAAATGATGTAACCAAAACATGATAAAAGCTCACTGAAATCTAACGCTAATAAACGAAACAAAGATTCAAGCAAAATTCTATAAGGATATTTTTATATTTGAAGAATAACTTCAGAGAAGGTTAACAATTTAACTAAACAAGGAGATGCCAAAGCAAGCTAATAAAGGTGTGAACACAGTAAACTAAAGAAATTAGATTCACATCTACAACATGCTCACCTAAAGTAGATTAAGGACTTTCAAGTACAACAAGGTGAGAAATGGACTTTCAACAACTAGATAACAATAAGTAGAGAGTTATCTTCTAAAAGCAATAACTACTGCATATTTACATATTTTTATACATAGGTACAACATCTATTCTTAAGCAAATACCAAGTACAACATGCTTCAGCCATCCGGACAAGTTTGAATCTTCTTATTACTATCAAAAATCTGCAATACAAAGAAGTAGGAATTACCTGGTTCGCAGAATAAAAATACAGCAGTGAGATGAGCAGAAACAGCAGCAAAATAGCAGAAAAACAGCAATGAAAACAAGCAAAAACAGCAGCAAATTCGTATCCAAACAGCCCCAAAAACCTTAGAGAAGAAGCCCAGAATCAACTCTAAAAGACTTATTCTTTTTGAAAGAGTTTTCACTCTAAGAAGAACTCATAAAGCTCACAATTTCAGCTTACTTTCTTTAAGTTCGACTGCTGATTTTTACTCCTAAAATTATATTTTTTAGTGTGTAAAAATGTCTAGCAGATGTGTGTTGGAGTGTGTCTAAAGTGAGGAAGGGGCAGCCCTTAAGTAGGCAAAGAAAGCCACTTTTTGGACAGATTTTGGTTCACCAAAAATCTGTCTAAAAAGGGACTGACTTTGTGTGCTAAACACTGTTCAAAGGCTGTCCAAAAGGTGAAAGGACAGCCTGAAAACCTGCTGTAACAGAAGCAAAGAGTCACTTCAGCAACCCTACTAGTAAAAAGTAAGCTACTAGTACTCTAACTCATGATCAAACCCATCTAATCTTCAGATTTTAACAACATCAATACCACCCTATTGATTTTGAACCAAAACAAACTCAAAACAACTAGCAGTTGACAAAACAAAAGCAAGACTTCAAATGGAACTAAAACTCAAACTAACAAAACTAAAACGAATTGATTTGTGCAAACTAACCATAGAACAAACAGCTAAATTCACAAACTAATGATCAAAACAGAGATGAGACGAGCATCGCTAACAATCGGACGACGACGTTCAACAACTAAATAATTGATTAACTAAGTAAACGATTTAACTAATACACTAAAGATCCCGTTTAATCAATAATAATCAAACAAACAACTAAACTAAATAGAGATAACTAATTAAATTAACCTAACTTGAAACTTTGATTAACAAGAAACAACCAAAAAATCGGAAACTAAAATTAAAATCTGGACTAACCTATTACAACTAAAAAATCAAACGGAGATACCTAACGAGCGTGCTTGTAGCTGTTCGATCCGCCAGAAGACGCTGGAGATGCCAAGAGGCGGATGTCCGACCCCGAAACACAAGTTTCTTTTAGAAAACGCCCAAAACAAGTAAGTTTTGGCATCATACTACAAGGGAACATGAGTCTTTAGGTCGAGTGGGCTAAAAAATGAGGTAGTGGTGGCCTTAGGTGGTCGCGGCAGTGGGAGAGGGTGGCTGGCCGGCGGTGGTGCGGTGTTTGGGGTGAAATGGGTAGGAAAGGATAGATCTCGAGGAGATCTATCCGTTTATGTATGTATTTCGGGGTGTGGAAGGTTAGGTCTCGCCGGATTTAGGGTGGCGGCGACTAGGATTTGCTGTTTTAGGGGTAGATTTGGTGAGATTGAGGGTGATTTCAGGGATTTGGGGTTTTGGATTCATGGAGAGGAGGTTGAGAGGAAGAAATGGTAAAATTTTGGGGTGGTTTGGAGGACGGCCGCCGGCGGTTGGTGATTTCCAGCGGCGGAGCTGGCAGAGAGGGGAAAGAGAATAGAGAGGAAGAAGAAAGGGGGAGAGGAGAAGAGAAATAAGGGGAAATGATGGCAAAATTTGGGGGTTTAAGGCTTTAAATACCTGGGGTGGGGATGTAATACTAGCCATCGGATTAGATGAGATGAAATCTTAGTAAACTAATCAAAACGACGTCGTTTTGAAGTCTTCCAGGCCAAAGTAAATGGACCGGGTCATAGGGTTATGGGCCACCAATTTTGGTCCAATGTTTGGGCCAATTTTGGCTTAAATGGGACAATACTCATTCCCTAACTCCCTTAACACACTATTTAATTATCTAATTCTAAAATCTACAAAAATATACATAATAAACCTAAACAAATATAATGTAGGAGAACTAGAAAGAGCAAAAAATTAGATATGTACAACTGCCCCTCTTTGCTCGAGAATATAAAGAGTAATCGTGCAAAGTAAGTGAATGCCATAGCTAATTTTGCTCATGTATCACTCTAATGAAAGCATTTTTGAAAAAGGTGATCGAACCTTGCTTCCGAGGTTGCCTACATATCCCTGGCTATAAAGGAACCAGGTCAGTGTAGTTCTAAAAAATTTGGTAGCTGGGACGACCAGACGCTAGAGTTAAGACTGCTGATACTGCTGCTGTTGCTGTTACTCTTACCATTACTGTTACTCGCTTCTTACATCAAAAGAAAAAGAGGAGATTTCTACATATGTCTGCAAACTAAGAGTACAAAATTCCTATCTATGTGTCTTCTGGAGTCAAATCTTGATTCTTCACCTGCTCACCTATTTTTGACCTTAAGTTGGATCTTGATGCTCTTTAAAGAAAAGATTATGGCTCATTCTCGATCTTTTGTTTTCCCGATTAGAATTTGGGAAGGTGAAACTTGAGAAGCTGGGTTGATGACACACTACCAAAGCTAACTCTAACCATCTTGTGATCGAAAGACTTCTTTCTTCTGATGAGAATTTGGAATTGCAAGCTTTAATTGCCACAATCGGTGCTTTGCAGCGGGGTCCTGCAAAGCCGTCAAAGACAAACAAAATGAAGAAAAATTTTCTGCCCCAATTTGGCACTAGGAAAATTTTGTGTGTTATTAGAGAAAGCTATAAACTATCTACTTTGTTGAAAAGAAGACAAAGACAGTATTATAAACTAGCTATGTGAGGATATGCAACCAGGGAGGTAGTACCCTGTGTTAGAGAGAGAGAACATAAACTGGGGATGACACCCGTTTATCATAGAAAAAGAAATATAACCAGGGGTTAATACCCTGTATTACTGAAAAGGAAGCGTAACCAGGGGTTGGCATCCTATATTACAAAAGGAATGTAATCAGGGGTTGACGCCATGTATTACTAGGAAGGGATGTAACCAGGGGTTGGTACCCTGTATTACTGAAAAGAAATGTAACCAGGGGTTGGCACCCTGTATTACTGGAAGGGAACATAATAAGGGGTTGACACCCTGTATTACTGGAAAGGAACATAACCAGGGGTTGTCAGCCTGTATCACTAGAAAGGAATATAACCAAGGGTCGGCGCCCTGTATTACTGAAAGGAATATGACCAGGGTCGGTACCCTGTATTACTGAGGAGGGATGTAACCAGGGATTGGTACCCTGTATTACTGAAAGGTAATATAACCAGGGGTTGGTGCCCTGTATTATGGATAAAGCAGTGAATCCTTCTAGGCGAACAGGTTCTACCTGAGTTAAACTACGTAAAACTACCTAAGCGAAGAGTGATTCTACCTAGAACTATGAGCTGGATCCCCCTAGACGAAACGATTCTTCCTGAGTTAAGCTACGTAAAACAACCTGAGCAGAGAGTATTTCTACCCAGAACTATGAGCTGGATCCCCCTAGGCGAAACAGTTCTACCTGAGTTAAGCTACGTAAAACAGCCTGAACAAAGAGTACTTCTACCTGAACTATGAGCTGGATCCCCCTAGGCGAAGCGGTTCTATCCGAGTTAAGCTACGTAAAACATCCTGAGCGATGAGTATTTCTACCCGGAACTATGAACTGGATCCCCCTAGGAGAAACAGTTCTACCTGAGTTAAGCTACGTAAAACAGCCTGAGCAAAGAGTCTCTACCCGGAACTATGAGTTGGACCCCCTAAGCAAAGCGGTTCTACCCGATTTAAGCTACGTAAAACACCCTAAGCGAAGAGTACTTCTACCCGAAAATATAAGTTGGATCCCCCTAGGCGAAGCGGTTCTACCGAGTTAAGCTACGTAAAACAACCTGAGCGAAGAGTACTTCTACCCGGAACTATGAGCTGAATCCCCCTAGGTGAAGCGGTTCTACCCGATTTAAGCTACGTAAAACATCCTGAGCGAAGAGTATTTCTACCCGGAACTATGAGTTGTATCCCCCTAGGAAAAACAGTTCTACCTAAGTTAAGCTACGTAAAACAGCCTGAGCGAAGAGTACTTCTACCCGGAACTATGAGTTGGATCTCCCTAGGCGAAGCGGTTCTACCCGAGTTAAGCTACGTAAAACATCCTGAGCGAAGAGTATTTCTACCCGAAACTATAAGCTGGATCCCCCTAGGCGAAATGGTTCTACCTGAGTTAAGCTACGAAAATGGGAGGTGTGAACAGTAGTGATGCACGCCGAAAATAAAAGAAAATGGAGATTTTAAGGAGCTTACGTTTGGTAACATTCATCCTTTGAGAATCGCCATTCTGTGCTGCTTTGTTCCTACTTTAAACAAAGAAAAATTTGTGAGTTTTCAAAGTGGTGGTTGGTTTGTGGCCTTGATTCCCTGTTGTAGTTTGAATTCACGGCCACTTCGCTGTTGAAAAATTGATTCTATCAGTATGGTACCGAGGTGCTCGGATACTCTGTATTGCATTCTGGAAACCTTGTTTTCCGATGTTTCCCCTGACTGTTTCATACTCGGATGTCCATGGTAACGCTAACCCTTGTCCCTAAGGCAAGGCAATTTTTCCCTTTAAAATCAAACTCAATTGTCTTGAACCCAGTACCAGTTTGTGTCTGTAGTGCTTAACAATTTTTCTCTTGAAGCGGGTCTTGCTTATGCGACTTTTTCAGTTTCTTTGAGACACTTTGTTCGCCTTATCAAATAAGATCACAGATGGATTCGTGCCTTCGTCAATGCCATATATGCCCCAAATTGTGCTCAATATTATGGGGAAATTGTAGCCAGTTCTGCAGCCATTTCTTTGCTTCGCTTTTGATGCAAGATTAGACCGAAAGGGACTCAATGAAAAATTATGGATAAAAATAGAAGAATAATTGAGAGTGTGTGCTTAAACAAAAAGGTATCCCTTTTGTGGAAAGGAATAGGGAGACTTATCTGGAGGTATGTGCCGACTTCAATGAATCATGACATGCATTTTGGACTGGACGCCTGATCCATCTGAGCTGTCTAACTCTCAAAATCCATCGCAAATGTTCATCTTGAAATTGTCTTGGTTGTGCTCATACCGGAGTATCGAAGACCCTCATTCGGCTAGTAGCGCCCTTTGAGGGTTTTCGCTAACTGGCCTCTCTCATTTCTCTACTCACTGTCGCCTTATGATGCCCATCTGGGTTTTCACCAATAAGACTCTCTCATTTCTCTGCTCACTGTCGCCTTACAGTGCCCATACAGGTTTTCACCGATAAGACTCTCTCATTTCTTCTTTTTTTTTTACTAAGATGTGGAAGGTTGTCGAACGCCCTTGGCATGGTGACTTCAAATATTCTCAAAGATCGATCAGAAGTTCTTAATAGGGAAAAGGCGAAAAGAACCTTGAACTGAATTACAACTTTTGGAAACGTTTCTATAGAAAACACCATAAAATAAAACAAACTTCTGCCCCAGTTTTGGAGTATTGGAAATATGGATTTTCTTGTTGTGATGGGACCGAACCCAGGGTAAGGCTGCCTATGTATCCTTTCGGAATCAGGTCGGACGTAGTTCAATGACTCAAAAGGTTTGTTGTTTGACTTTTTTTTTCTTTTTTTTCTCTTTTACAAGTACACAAGTTCTAGAAAGTGGAAAACAAAGAAGACAAATACGGCTCAAAAGAGTTAACAAAAGGGTGACACGTATTTGGAATAGCGAGCAAATGATAGCCTTCATCATCTGATCTGAGAAAATTAATGCGTGAAAGTTCTACAGTGGGTATATATCAGACATAATATGTTTTGACTGCATCTGCGTTAACAGTCATGTATGGTACCCGTCCTTCTTCATCTACCAAGTGCAAGGCCCCTTTTGGTAACACTTTCTAAATGATGTAGGGTCCTTGCCAGTTTGGGCGAACTTTCCTTTAGCTTCTACATGGTGTGGAAGGATGCGTTTCAAAACGAGCTGGCCTACCTCAAAGTTCCTTGGGTGCACTTTTTTATTATAAGCGCGGGCCATTCTTTGCTGGTATAATTGGCCAAAACACAAAGCCGCTAACCGTTTTTCATCAATCAGCATAAACTGTTCCAAGCGGGTCTTTACCCATTCTGTATCTTCAATCTCCGATTCCATAATGATCCGAAGAGAGGGAATTTCGACTTCAGCCGGTATTACAGCTTCCGTTCCATATACCAGTAGATAAGGAGTTGCACCAACAAATGTGCGAGCAGTCGTGCGATATCCCAAAAGATCAAAAGGCAACTTTTCATGCCATTGTCTGGAACCTTGGATCATCTTCCTAAGAATCTTCTTGATGTTCTTGTTCGCCGGTTCAACGGCTCCATTGGCTTTTGGCCGGTAAGGGGTATAATGGCGATGCATAATTTTAAATTGCTCGCATACCTCCTTCATCAAATGACTATTTAGATTGGCTGCATTGTCAGTGATAATGGTCTTTGGGACACCAAAGCGACAGATGATGTTGGAATGAACAAAATCTACCACTGCTTTCTAGGTGACTACTTTGAAAGTGACAGCCTCCACCCACTTGGTGAAGTAATCAATTGCAACCAAAATGAATCAAATCAATTGCAACCAAAATGAATCTATGCCCATTTGAAGTCATTGGCTCGATTGGCCCAATAACATCCATTCCCCAAGTAACGAAAGGCCAAGGAGAGGACATGGGATGCAACTCCGAAGAAGGCGAGTGAATCAGGTCACCATGAATCTGGCATTGGTGACACTTGCGAACAAAATTGAAGCAATCTCGCTCCACAGTGAGCCAATAATACCCTGCCCGCAAAATCTTCTTCGCCAAAACATATCCATTCATGTGAGGTCCGCATACCCCCGAATGCACTTCACTCATGATCCGCTCAGCTTTTGTGGCACCTATGCATCTCAACAAGTTTAAATCTGGGGTAATTTTGTACAAAATTTCCCCATTCAGGAAGAAACCACCGGCGAGCCGCCTTATAGTTCTTTTTTGATCTCCTTTGGCATGCTCTAGGTATTCTCTTGTTTTCAGGAATCGTTTTATGTCATGATACCATGGTTCACCATCTGGTTCTGTCTCAATTGTATTGCAGTAACCGTGTTGATTCTGAACTTGGATTTCCAGTGGATCAATATGAGTGTTGCTTGGATAAGGGAGCATCGAAGCTAAAGTAGCCAAGGCATCGGCTAGCTCGTTGTGAAACCTGGGAATGTACCTGAACTCGATGGATTTAAATCTTTTGCTCAGGTCTTGCACACATTGTCTGTATGGAATAAGCTTGATGTCTCGAGTCTCCCATTTGCCTTGGGCTTGCTGGATAAGCAAGTCGGAATCTCCCATAACCAATAGTTCATGCACCTCTAGATCGAGGGCCACTTTCAGACCCATGATACAAGCTTCATATTCTGCCGTATTATTGGTATAGAAGAACCGAAGTCGGGCCGTTGCAAGGTAATGATGTCCAATAGGTGAGATGAGGATTGCCCTGATCCCAACTCCTTTGATATTGATAGCCCCATCAAAATACATTTTCCATACAGGGTTGTCGTCTGGAATTACTTCCTCTATTGAGTTGACCTCTTCTTCTGGGAAGTATGTGGTAAGTGGCATGTAATCATCAACTGGATTCTCTGCCAAAATGATCTTCCAATGCATGTGCTTTCATCGCGGTGCGAGTGACATAGACGATGTCGAACTCTGTGAGCAGGATTTGCCATTTTGCAAGCCTGCCAGTGGGAATTGGCTTTTGGAAGATGTACTTTAGAGGATCCATTCTAGATATGAGGTAAGTAGTGTAGGCCAAAAGATAATGTCTCAGCTTCTGAGCGACCCAAGTCAAGGCACAACATGTCCTTTCTAAGAGGGTGTACTTAACCTCATAATTGGTGAACTTCTTGCTCAAATAATAGATTGCCTGTTGCATCATGTTGCCCCAGAACGCATCCAAAGGAATTATCCATCACCGATAGATATAAAAATAAAGGCCTACCAGGTTCAGGTGGGCCCAGTACAAGGGGTTTTGACAAATAATCTTTGATTCTGTCAAAAGCTTTTTGGCAATCGTCCGTCCACTTGATAGCAGCATCCTTTTTCAGCAACTTAAAGATGGGCTCACACATGGTTGTGAGCTGAGCAATGAACCTACTGATGTAGTTCAGCCTCCCGAGAAAACTCATGACTTCCTTTTTGTTCTTCCGGGGTGACAGATCTTGAATGGACTTTATCTTAGATGGATCCAACTCGATGTCTCTCCGACTGACTATAAAACCTAGGAGTTTCCCAGATGGAACCCCCAAATGCACATTTTGCTGGATTAAGCTTAAGGTCGTACCTTCGAAGCCGTTCGAAGAACTTTTTCAAATTGCGCACATGATTAGCATGTGTCTTTGATTTTTCGATGACATCATCGACATATACTTCAATCTCTTTGTACATCATGTCGTGAAAAATGGTAGTCATGGCCCTCATATAAGTTGCCCCTACATTCTTCAAACCGAGTGGCATGACCCTGTAACAATAAGTACCCCATGGAGTGGTGAAAGCGGTCTTTTCTGCATCATCCTCATCCAATAGAATTCGGTGGTACCCGCATATCAATCCACGAACGTCTGTATCTCATGCTTTGCGCAATTATCTACAAGAATGTGGATGTTTGTCAAAGGAAAATTATCCTTTGGACTTGATTTGTTCAGGTCTCTGTAGTCAACACAGACTCTAGTTTTTCCATCCTTCTTTGGCACAGGCACAACATTTGCCACCCAGGTGGTGTACCGGACAGCTCTGACCATATTGGCGCTTAGTTGCTTCATTATTTTCTCTTTGATTTTGTCACTCATGTCCGTTTTAAATTTCCGTTGCTTTTGTTGGACTAGTGGCAAAATCGGGATACGTGGAAAGCTTATGAACCAATAGATCAGCACTCAAACCAGGCATATCATCATGAGACCGAGCAAACACATCTCTGTATTCAAATAAAAGTTGAATCAAGGCATCTCTGGTTTTTTGTTCAGTGTGAATGCTTATCTTTGTTTCTCTAACTTCTTCATGACTTCCGATATTAATGGGATCAGTTTCACTGAGATTGGGCTTAGTCTTGTTTTCAAATTGTTCCAACCCTCTTTTTATTTCCTCAACATCACTATCTTCATCATATTCGACCTCTTGATGCATTATTTCAAAATTAGACTGCTTTTTAAGATCTGGGCGTGAATTCCGCATGCATGTCATGTTATTAAAGCCGGCATTAACAAAATTGAAATGGAAACAAAATGACAGGAATTAGGAAAAGGAAAAGATACAAAACTTAATACGAAACCGGACTGCATTTCATTGAATTTGAAAGGATAGAAGGGTTAACATCAAAACAAAACAATCATATTGAGATGTTTGGATTAAGACCCTGAAAGTAACCTAAAATACAAAAAAGAAGCTGCAAAAGCAAACTACCAAGACTCCTTCCTTGTGGGGAGAGGAGTTGCTTCCCAATTGTTGAGCATGGTGTCTGGGCCAATTAGTTGCATATCGTCACGACTAGTGCCTTCACCAGCCTGGATCATATATTCACTTCAGAAAACATCTGGCTGAGTCCATGGCAAATTTAATCAATGTTTTCCTGTGCCGAGGAATTTTGACCCTCTTGGAGTCGTGGCTTGACAAAAGTGTAGAAAATGTGAGGGATAGGTTGTTGCAAGATCCATCCATGCTTTTTGCGATGCTTGGCTTTGTCTTCGTCTGCTTGTGTTGGCTTGAAGCCTAAGCCAAAAGTACCCTGGTTACTGAACGGAGAAATAGGCTCCGAAATTCCTTGCAAAGATGCCCAAGCCTTTTCCTGGATCATAACCTTATCTCAGCATAAGTGCAGCCACCATTACAGATGTGGCAGAAAGACGAGGATGCAGAATGGGCTTTTCTTCCTTAACATGGTCCACAACAACCACTTCAAAAGACTGATAGACAATGGACTCACACCGTTCCTTGGCCTCAATACAGGGGATTAATTGGTCTTTATAAATGGAAGACTCATCTTCGCCGCAAACAATAATTTCTTGCATGTCATGTTCGAATTTGAGCATCTGATGCAAGGTGGATGGCACAGCTCGGGCCGTATAGATCCATGGCCTTCCAAGAAGAAAATTATAAGAAGTGACCATGTCCATTACTTGGAAGACAATCTCAAAGTCAACCGGCCCAATCGTCATGGTAAGGTTGATCTCCCCAATGGTATCTCTCGCTGAGCAATCAAAAGGCCAGATGCGGACATTGCTGGGTCAGATTTTATCTGTATTGATCTTCATGCTTTGCAAGGTAGAGAGAGGGTATATATCTACTTGATCCTCCATTAACCATGACTCGCTTTACATAATGCCCCTCATATTTGACCATCAAATGCAAAGCCCTATTGTGCCCGGCTCCCTCCTCTGGAAGTTCATCATTAGTAAAGGAGATTCTATTCACCTCAAAAAATCTGTTGGCCGTCTTCTCTAACTGATTCACTGTGGTCTTCTCTGAGACATGTGCCTTGTTAAGGATCCTGATTAGTACACAAGCATGCTCTTCTGAATGTATGAGCACAGATAGTAGAGAGATTTAGGCAGTAGTCTTCATCAGCTGGTCAATCATTGAGTAATCTTGGACTTTCATCTTTTTCAAAAACTCTTCTGCCTCTTCTTTAGTGACTGGTTTCTTTATTGGCATTTGGCCTTCTCTGATTTGCTTTCCTCAACTCTTCTAGAGAGTAACACCTCCCCGATCGACTCAAACCTCCAGTTTCCCCCACTTCTTCTATGATTTCCTTGCCTTTGTAGGTCATCAGAGTTTTAGTGTAGTTCCAAGGAATGGTTTTTGTGTTTGTCACACGGGGTTGTATGGCAAGCTTGATTATGATCAGCTCTGTTATGCCCTTCGTACCGTCCTGATTCTGCCTTGCAATGGGGTGTACTCCAAGGACATATAACCTTGGGCTTGGAACATTGGAGTGAACTTCCAACCTCGAGCCCTTGGGAACAAATAAAGTTACCTTTTCTGAGCTCGAGGCCTTTTACAACCAACGACACATCTTTGCTTAAACTTACTTCCAGATCTGTTCCTTCTTGAATTGCTCCCACTGTCATTTCTGCTCGACCGGCCGGCTTGTATTCTTGATCTCGGCCAATCACTCCCACATAATGAACATTATTGTGTGCTGGCGACGGGTTGTTTGTCACATTAGGAGGGTCCTCGCCATTCGTCACTACAATCAATTTTTCAGAAATGAGTCTCTCTATGGCTCTTTTTAGATTCCAAAAGTCATCAGTGCTATGCCCCGAGGCATCTGAATGATATTCATATCTAGCATTTGCTTGAAATCCATGTGAATCAGGATGCATATGGTGGGGAGCGATGGGTCCAATCATGCCCATTTGCTTCAGCTTCTAGAATAGACTAGAGTATGATTCAGCCAATGGAGTGAATTTTTAGGCCGGCCTCTGCTCTCGACCATAATCCTGCCTAGGACGAGCATTGTAGGGTGCCCGAAGATTTTGCTGCTGAGGTCTAGGGATCCTTGGAGCTGGTGCCCGTACCTGCTGATTGGGAGGCCGAGCATAGGATTGAGCATTAAACACTGTATACTGTGGTGGGCCCACAGAGTATTGAGGAATTAGCGAGGGATAATAATGTTGAGGGTAGCTTGATTGCCCCTGCTGAACTTGCACATAAGGGTGTGATGCCCCTCTTTGAACTTTCCTGGATCCCGAGGTCATCATGCACCCTTCATCTCTCTTCTTTCTATTTGCCAAACTTCCTGACCCACTTTGGATTGCTTGGGTGGTGGCTTTTAGAGCAGCTTGACTTTCAATTCTTCCAGTCTTGAGGCCATTTTCGACCATCTCCCCTATTTTGATTGCTTCTACAAAATGCCTACCCATCGCGGACATCATGTTCTGAAAGTAATCAGACTCTTGAGCCTCCAGAAAAACAGTGATCAACTCGTGATTATCCATGGGTGGCTTAACTCTAGCCGCTTGCTCCCTCTATTTGATGGCATAGTCCCTGAAGCTTTCAGTCGGCTTTTTCTTCATATTGGACAGGTAATTGCGATCTGGTGCAATATCAATGTTGTACTGGAATTGTTTGACAAAGGCCTGGGCCATGTCGTCCCAGACATGCCAATGAGAGATATCTTGGTAAATGAACCATTCGGAGGCTACTCCCACCAGACTCTCCCAAAATAAGTCATCAGCAGTTCTTCATTTCCACCTGCACCCCTCAGCTAGTTGCAGTACCTTTTCAAGTGGGCGATAGGATCGCCGTGTCCATCATACTTCTCAAATTTTGGGGTCTTGAACCCTGGTGGCAAATGGATGTGAGGGAACATGCATAAATCACTGAACGATACACTTTTGTGACCACTTAGTCCTTGTATGTTCTTTATATTTTGTTCAAGACTTTTCATTTTCCTGGCCATTTCATCTGGCTCACCCGTCTTGGCATGCTTTTCATTTTTCACTGGTGACTCGTACTGAGGAGTCTGATTGTATGGAGCCGAGACCCTGAAGCCATATTTGGAGAGTAGTATTGGCCATCATAAGCATGAGACGATGGCTCATTGTTTGGCCTCGTCACAGGAGGTGGTGGCGGGATTGTATATATCGATGCGCCAGACACGACAAGAGGGGTGTTCTTGACCGGTGCGACTGGTGGTGGGAATTTTGGGGCTAGGGTTTGTGTTAATTAGGTTGTTGTGTGATAATGTGAAATAATTATGGCCATTGGATTTGAGTAGGGTGAATGGCTAGGATTAAAACTGTATTGGGTCGGGTAGGACATGGGTCGGCAGGTCATAGGGGCTAAGGAATCTGGGCTTGGCCGAATTTTGGGCCTAATGTCATGCTGGTTTGCAATTTGGGCTAAGAAAACTGAAAATTCCTTAACTCAAAGGGGGTTTAGCATTGTATGACAACTTAACCTAATAAATGGCATCAAAAGCCCAACTTATTGTTATTGGCATCTTATGGCCCACATTTATGTTTTAATTTAAAAAATTAATACTAGGTTAGACCTTCTCCCCGTATGTCACACACACACACACACTCTCTCTCTCTCTCTCTCTCTCTTCGTATCTCTTCTTCATATCTCCTCATTCTCTTTATTCACACCAGAAAATTTTAGAGCAATTGGCATAAATAAATGCCCAAAGAATGAATCAACCATGAAACTGAATGCTCATGGCCCATTTTCGAAGTTGTCACAAAATTTTTTCATTCTCACTTAGCATTAATGGACGAAATCAAGCAAACTTTCTACAAATTTGCACAAAAATTTTGTCCAGAAAAGAAATATTCTGTTTTGAATCGAAAGAGGAATGAATTTGGGTGACTATACACATTCCAAGTTTTTTGAGCTTTCGAATTTGGGTATCTCAGTGTATATCAACTAATATATCAATATATATCACCATGTATATTTGTTTATTTCATGTATATCATGCATATTTATATACATGTCTATGTATATCAATGAAAATATTGTATGATATACACTGACATGCATGTGATATACATGTCTATGTATATCAATAAAAATCTTGTGTGATATACACATTGATATATAACAGCCAAAATACGTATTGGTGATTATTTGCGAAATGTATATCACAATTTTATTGTCTCTCTTTGTGTATATCAAAAAGAATATTAAAATTTTATTTTCCTTCTTTGCATATCCAAACTAGAATTTATAAGTATAGTTATTCAAAATTTATTGTTATCCCTACACCAATATATATATCATTAAATTTATTTTCCTTCTTTGTGTGTATCAAAAAATTATTTTCCATCTTTGTATATTAAAATGTATATCAAAAATTTATTTACTCCCACAATTATATTTATTATTTTTATGTCTTAGAACTTGCTCTAAACTTATATACATTGCTACAATGGAAAATAAAAAAATCAGAAAAGGGATATAAAGAAATTTTGAAAATTATTAGATACTTTTGAAAGGAAATAAAAGATAATTTTTAGGAAGATGGCTACAACCAATTAGAGGAGATAAGAGAGAAAGATCCTTTAATAAAGAAAACTAAAGAGAATAAGGCATCATTTATGGAAGAAGATACGGAACGCAGTAGTCAAAAAACGGTTGCATTACATGATGCACAACGAAGAAATGGAGAGCAGATAGAGAGAGCAGTTCTAAATATTTCTTTTGCTATTTTTAAGGAAAATAGCTTTGGTTATTGGGTGTTAATTTTTTAGGCTTCTATTGCCAAATCTAATATAAGGCAAAAAAAAAAAAAAAATTGCCAATTCGCCTTATTTGTTGTCATACCCTGCCATTTTTTCTAACTAAAACCTACCTTCTTCTAAACTCTAAAGTAATATAAAGTACTTATAAAAATATAAAATAACTCCTAATTGATTTTAATAAACTATTAATATAAAACTAAAAATTAAACGTGAAACTATATTTGGTATTTTCAAAAGATTAGACCAAAATAAAGCTAAAATAACATCACTATAAAAATACTAACTTAAATAAATACAAATAAAATAAAAAATGAAGCTATTTTATGTTTTTAATTTTTTAAAATACTAAAAGAATAAAATAAAATATTGTGTATATATATATATATATATATATATATATATATATATATATATATATATATATTAAAATTCTAAAAAAAATATTCAGTCAAATAGATACGTATAAAATACTGGAGTGCTTGAAAATGCGATTGGTCAAAAATACGTGCTTACAAAAGTTTGTTTCCCTGGAAATGTCACGACCCCAAATCCACTAGTCGTGATGGCACCTAACCCAACCCGCTAGGTAAGCCAACTAATATCTATCCAATTCCAATAATATTAACAAGACAATTAAACAAAAGTAATTTACTGAATCCTATACATTTCCCAAGGGCTGCTAGTACAAATCATGAGCTTCTAAGAATACAGTTTACAAAGCTGATAGGAAGTAAGTACATCTTCTGTTTGAAAAGTACATAAACAGAGTTCTATGAATCTAACACTACCATGAACAAGAGGCAGCTACAACAGGAACGCAGTAACATCTTCAATCCTAGCTCCGTCGATCACACTAACATCATCAGTCAACATCTGCACGCAAGGTGCAGAAGTATATTATGAGTACAACCGACACCATGTACTCAGTAAGTAACAAAACTAACCTTAGGTTGAAGGTAGCGATGAGCTAACACAAAGGTCGGGTCTAATACCAATATATAATAAAAGAAGTATATCAGAAATAAAATGCTCAACTCGTTCACAGTTCAAGAAAATAGGCATGCGTTTCAAGTATCTCAGTGAAAACCCAAATATTTTACCGCAATTTCCAAAAATACGAGTAAGTTTGAAAAACTGTGAGTTTTCCCCAAAATTCTTTCAACAATAAGTAAGATGTTTTATTTTCAGATAGCTTGAGGAAAGTACATTTCTATGTCTACATAACAAGATACAGGTAAAATCATAAATGTCACCAAATCGGGTAGCAGAAGAAAATGCATCTCTATGCACGTATCTCAAGTACACATGTCAAATGAAGTGCCTCTCAATGATAAACTCATATACTCGCACTCTCAGAATACTCAATCTCGCTTTCTCGCATTCTCTCTTACCGTACTCCATACTCAGCACACTCGATCACTCAGCACTATACAATACTCATTGCGGCATGCAACCCGATCCACATGTATGTAGCCATAAGGCTCGTTGCGGCATGCAACCCGATCCATATATAAATAACCATAAGGCTTCTTGCAGTGTGCAACCCGATCCATATACATATATATAATCACATGCGCTCACCGGGGGTGTGCAGACTCCTGAGGGGCTCCTTCAGCCCAATCGCTATATCGTTGCGGCGTGCAGCCCGATCCCATAAAATGTAACCAATATAACATGTTGCGGCATGCAGCTCAATCCCAAGATATCACTCTCACTGAGGCCTTAGACCTCACTCGGTCAATAATCTCTCCAGTCTCACTCACTGCTCACAATATCATGAAACTAGCCCGACAACAATGATATGATGTATCAATAAATAAGAACTGAGATAGAGATATGATATGAATGCATGAATATGACTGAGTACGAAATATCAATGAAATCAGTAAGATGACAGCAAGAAACGACCACTATGGGTTCTAACAATATCAGCATAAAGCCTAAACATGATATCTAGCATGATTGACAACTCAATTACTTTATCACATGGTGAAAACATAGATATCAACAAAATAGGGCCATTATACATTGCCATGGAGACAATGGTGTCAAAATTCACAGGGTGTACGCCCACACGCCCGTCACATAGCATGCACGTCACCTCAATACCAATCACACAACACGTAATTCGGGGTTTTATACCCTCAGCACTAAGTTTAGAAGAGTTACTTACCTCTACCAAGCAAATTCCAGTACCGAGCAAGCCAAGCGATGCTACTACAAGAATGCCATCTCGCGTGTTCCGACCTCCGAACGGCTCGAATCTAACCAAAAACAACTCAAATACATCAAACAATGCTAAAGGACCAATCCCAATCAAAAAAGGTCGAATCTTTAATCAAAAGCCCAAAATCGGCCAAAAAGCCCAACCCGTGCCCGCACCTTGGAACCCGACAAAACTCAAAACATACGTCAACCCATTCAATTAGGAGTCCAACCATATTAGTTTCACTCAAATCCGACTCCGAATCGATGTTCAAAAACTTACAATTTCATATTATGAAACTTTAGGCCAAAACTCCCAATTTCCTCTTTAAAAATTCATCAACCAAAGCTAAAATCGAAGATAGATTCACAAAATATAACCAAAACTAAGTAGGGAACACTTACCCCAATTCATATGGTAAAAATTGCCTCGAAAATTGCCCAATTTCGAGCTCCCCAACTCAAAATATGTTAAATGAACATAACCCTCATTTTAACATTGTTCTTCCTCGTTTCTTGTGCCAAATCTCAAAACTCACTTTTGATGCCTCAAATAGATTCCTTGTGAAATTCTAGTCAAGTTAGGCTCTTGAATCACTCCATTTGACCTTATTGAAGGAGATATGTTGTTTTCAATATTTGAAAATAGTGCAGAATTTTAAATACGAAATCAGTTGCAATTTCGTAATTAATCTAAAAAATCTGGCAACCCAATTCTTAGTAAAATGACCATAAACTCCTCATACGATGTCCGAATTCGATGATTCTTTTTGCTATGACTCCGTAATTATGATGCGGATCTAATGCTTTAATAAAAACAGAAAGTGAAGCTCATTTGATTAATGCAGTACCATTTATGCTTGAAGAAATGACGTTGAAACATTAAAAAAACGAGCGCAACACAATCCAAACCTATCCGAAACTCACTAGAGCCCCTCAGAACCCCGTCCGAACATACCAACAAGTCCCATAAAGTAACACAGACCTACTCGAGGCCTCAAATCACGCATAACAACATCGAAACGATGAGTCGCACCCCAAATCAAGCTTAATGAACTTTTCCAAACCTTCAAATTCCAATTTTCACCAATTAGTGTCGAATCTTTCTAGAAATATCCAATTGCAAATCCAAGCATACGCCCAACTCCAAAATTACCATCCGGACCTAATGGAACCATCATAACTCCAATCCGAGGTCATGCTAAAAAGTCCAACTTGGTCAACTCTTCCAACTTAATGCTTCAATTATGAAGTTCATTCTTCCAAATTAATTCCGAACAACCTGAAAACCAAAACCGACGATTCAGACAAGTCATAATACATCATACGGAGCTACTCATGCCCGTAAACTACCGAGCAAAGTGCAAATGCTCAAAACGACCGGTCGGGTCGTTACATTCTCCCCCACTTAAACATACGTTCATCCTCGAACGTGCCAAGAGTTGTTCCCAAAACCATCAACCTGCCGTATAACCTTACCATGTACATACCCAGGGGTGATCCCACGTCACCCTATCCCATATAGGTCCGATAACACAACATAACTGAAATTTTCTCAATTCAACCAAGTCGACAAGCCTTAGAATCCAATTTCCAACATCCGGAATTTCTTATAAGATCTGAATCCTACAACCTACACACTGTATAAGTCTGAACAAACTGTATCAAGCCATAACTATAATCCAAGACACAATCACATGATATTCCTCATAACTCAAATACTCATAGCAATAATTTCTAATCATCGTAGCTGTTTAAAAATAAATCTGGTACTGGTAATAAACCTCATATCAAATAAAACCTCGCTTTAAAACCTCTGTACACTGCCGATGATGAAAGAAACACGCATAACTCATAACCCTTCATCAAATCAACAAGTCTGTGAGCTCCATCTCCTTCGACAAGAACTACAACCAAATTCTAGGCTAATCAGCAATATTATCCTTCCAAATATACCGCAATCAGATCCGATAGCACCCATTCTAGGTCCGATGACCTCTTCTCATCCAACACAACCACTCTAGTGACATGCCACATCAATACAATCTGAAGCCACAACTCGTGCAATCCGTGCACCAATAAGCAGCAAGCCAAGTGTACTCAAAAATGGAAAATGATTCAAACGAGAGAACCGTCCCGCTAGCTCAACAAGTATGCCACAACGAGATGCTAAAAACCCATCACACACCGTAGAACCATAACACACGAATCTAACACAAGGGATCATATCTCAAGATAACTCCGCTGCAATGCGTCACCCACATCCAAACAATGATCCATATGAAATACCTCAAGCCACCCTGCTCAAAATCAATAACCACGCGCAACTCGACATCAAGTACCCAAGGTGCATGATCATAACCACGGAGAAGCAAATGACACAATGCCACACAAATCCGAAAGAACATAACTAATGAGCAATCGATCATGCATTACCCAAATACCCATCTCGCAGGAATTTCGCTATAATGCTCCAATAGGACCTCACCATGTGTGCATATAACCAACGAATCACAACCCTACGTAGCATAGAAGAGTAACTCACAGAACATATCAAAACACGAATAAGCTCAACAACAACCTAATGGCACATCCCTCAACAGCAGCAGTATGAATGTAACGATCCGACCGGTCATTCTGAGCATTTGCACTTTGCTCGATAATTTGGGAGCACGAGTAGCTTCGTATGATGTATTAGGACTTGTGTGCAAAATTTGAGTTCATTCCGAGTTGAATTAATATGTTTCGGCGCGAGTTTTTTGAAATCGAAAGTTCATTAATTTTGATTTGAGGTGCATTTCGTCGCTTCGATGTTGTTATACGTGATTTGAGGCCTCGAGTAGGTCCATATTATATTATGGGACATGTCGGTATGTTTGTACGGGGTCCCGAGGGGCTCAGGTGAGTTTCGGATAGGTTTGGGCTGTGTTGCGCTTGTTTTTCTTGTGTTTCCACGTCGTTTCTTCAAGCATAAATGGTACCAAATTAAGCAAATGAGCTCCAATTTCTATTTTGATTGAAGCATTAGATCTGTATCGTAATTTTGAAGGCATAGCAAATAGAATCGTCGAATTTGGACATCTGAGGATTTTATGGTCATTTTACTAAGATTGAGTTGTCAGATTTTTTCAGATTAATTACAAAATTGCCACTGACATCGTATTTAAACATCTGCACTATTTTCAAATATTGAAACTAATATATCTCCTTCATTATAAGGTCAAATGGAGTGATTCAAAAGCCTATCTTGACTAGGATTTCACAAGAAATCCATTGGAGGTATCAAAAGCAAGTTTCGGGATTGTTTGGCACGTAAACGAGGCAGAACAACTAGGCAAAATTACTTAATATGGAAGGGTTGTTCATTTGGTCATATTTTGAGTTGGGGAGCTCGGATTTGGACCAACTTTTTAGGCGATTTTCACCATATGGATTGGGGTAAGTATTCTATACTCGATTTTGGTTATATTTTATGAATCCATCTTCGTTTTTGGTATTTGATTGATGATTTCAAAGTGAAATTTGGGAGGTTTTGTCTAAACATTTATAAAGTAATTTTTTTAGTTTTGAACACCGATTTGGAGTCGGATTTGAGTGAAACTAGTATGGTTAGACTCGTAACTGAATGGGTTATTGGATTTTGTAAATTTTGTCGAGTTCCAAGTTGTGGACCCGGGTTGGGCTTTTTGGCAATTTTGGGCTTTTGATTAAAGATTCGACCTTTTCTGATTGGGATTGGTTCCTTTAGCATTGTTTGATGTATTTGAGTTGTCTTTTTGGCTAGTTTTGAGTCGTTCGGAGGTCGTTATGCATGAGATGGCACTCTTGGAGCATCGCTTGGCTTGTTCGGCGTTCAGAATTGGCTTGTTTGAGATAAGTAACTCTTCTAAACTTAGTGCTGAGGGTATGAAACCCTGAATTACGTGTTATGTGATTGATGTTGAGGTGACGCACATGCTAGGTGACGGGCGAGTGGGCGTGCACCCTGTGAGTTATGACTCCGTTGTTTCCAATGCACTGAATAGTGGCCTTATTTTGTTGATATCTGTATTTTCACCATGTGATAAAGTAATTGAGCTGTGATCAATGTTAGAAACCATGTCTAGGCTACGTGCTTATCCTGTTGGGGTCCACTGAGGTCATTTCTGCTGTTGAGTTATTTGCTTTCATTGCTTTATATACTCAGTCATACGCATTCATATGCATATCATATCTCAGTCTCTGTTGTTATTTACTAACACCCCATATCATCATTTTTGGGCTTGTTTCATGACATTGTAAGCCCGAAGTGAGAGACTGGAGAGAAATGACTGAGTGAGGCCGAGGGCCTGATTTGAGATATTGTTATTATGGCACGTGAGTTGCCTGATATTGATACTATGGCAGGTGAGTTGTCCGTGCAGCACGTGAGTTGTCGGTACGGATTATAACGCTTAGGCTGAAGGAGCCCCTCCAGAGTCTATACACCCCCAGTGAGCGCAGTCGACTATGTATATGTATGTGGATCGGGTTGCACGTCGCAACGAGTATTGTACAATTATGAGTGACTGAGTGTGCTGAGTATTGAGTACGGTAAGAGATAATGCGAGACAGTGAAGTTGAGTACTCTGAGAGTGTGAGTACATGATTCATCTCTGAGATACATGGCATTGACATGCACACATGACATACAGGCATATAGATGCATTTTTCCTCATGTTGTACGGTATCACGTTATTCATGACTTTTCACACATATTGATATGTGGGCATAGTGAGGTATTTCACACTTGTTATTTGGAAAGAATAAATGAAACATCTTATTTATTGCGGAAAGGATTTTTGGGAAAAATTATAGTTTTCAAACTATCTCATATTTTTTTAAGTTTTCGGTAAAGGATTTGGGTTTTCACTGATATACTTGAAAAGTGGAAGTATTTTTTGGAAAATTATGAAAAGGCTGAGCATGTTATCTCTGAGCTACTTCTTTATTTACTTGCGTTACATTGTTATGAAGTGTTGTTAGTTATTGGTGTTGGACCCGACCTATGTTCTAGCTCGTCACTACTTTTAACCAAAGGTTAGGTTTGTTACTTATTGAGTACATGGGGTCGGTTGTACTCATACTACACTTCCTGCACATTGCGTGCAGATTTCGGATGTCGATGTTACAGTGTATGGTGGGAGCTAGCATTGAAGGTGCACCTGCGATCCAGACTCAACTGCCTCTTGTTCATGGTAGCATTAGATTTTGTAAAACTATGTTTATGTACTTTTCAAACAGAAGATGTATTTACTTCATATCAGCTTTGCAAACTCTATTCTTAGAAGCTCATGATTTGTAATACCAGTCCTTAGGAATGTATAAGATTTAGATAATTTCTTTGATTAATTGTCTTGTTAAATATCATTGAAACTGGATAGAGATTAGTTGGCTTACCTAGCGGGTTGGGTTAGGTGCCATCACGACTAGTGAATTTTGCGTCGTGACAATAGAGCCAACCAATCCGACCCAGTGTAAAGTACACATCCTCATTGGGCCTACCATTGGGCCCCCAAATCAACTCCGGTCATCCCCGAATAGACAAATAGCCCTCCAAAAGTCCACAACGACCCAACCATAACGCATACTATCATCTAGCTAGTTTTGTCCACATCTTCACAGTCCATAACCACGAAACAACCTACTTCTGAGACTCCCAGTCTCCAAATCCATAGAACACACGAATCACCATATCTGATCTCAACTCTATCGCCCAAATTCCTAACACCTCTCATGAACGATTATCCCATGAGGAATACTTCTCTAATTCTTCCGTGCCACATAGCAATATCTGAATATCAACAGTCGATCAACCAGGAGAGTACCGCAATACCAATGAAGCATCCGTAAATTAAAACACAGTGCGCCTTATGAACTGTACACTCTCCTCAAGCATACCAAATAGTAATGTCATTCACCTAGTCATCTGAAACAGTCCATATTGTTCACGATTCACGACCACCCCTTCAAAACTGATCTGTGACCTTGCACATGCAAATCTCAATCCCACACAGCACACCGCATCTATCATGCCATCATATGAAAAGTACGAGAATCTCATAATCAACTCTGATTTACCGACATAATACATACCCGATCAGTCAGAAACCTTCCATTTGATCTCACCCAGGAGAAAATCACAATACGCAACATGCTCCTCTCGCCAGTAGGAAATATCCATCTTAAATTATGGTAGAAACCATCGAGAACTTTCCGAAACACATTTGCACATAACCAAAACCATCAGAACTGAATCTCTCTAACTCAACCAAACCACGCAGGCTACCAAAACCCAAGAGCATTACCACAAAACACCTGTAGAGTCTCACCACATCATAAGTACCCTAAGAACCGATCATACCCATTACCGTGCTTATCCAACCTACTATCCAACTGTCCTATTTCTCCGAGTTCCTTCCGAATTACCCTCAAGTTGACACTTCTCCTTGCCAAAATACCACGATCCTTACCCAAATACCATGAGTCTCAACACCATCCAATGTAAATCTCAAATTCTATCCATATACAAATCCGAAAAATTCTCAATCACTACATATAACTCTTGACTCCATTAGAACATTCTACTCAAATCTCAAATGCGTCGCCTAAACGGCCGAATGACCTGTGCCCCCATTAGCACAATAGCACCCAAAGAAGTAATCCACACCTCTAAGCAACCGAGTAAATCCATACTCCATGCGCACTAAATCTCTCAAGAATGACAATTCAAATCATTCCATGATTCTCATACCCATAAAGTGTAATACAACCCGTATCCAGAAAATCCCTTACTCGAGTCATCCTCGATCTCAACCTCTATAAATCATAACTGATTCACAAGTATACCTCAAACCAAAACAAACACAACACATAACCGTGCAATCAACATATCGATAGCAGACTCCCCCACTTGGCTCAAAGCTATGGAATAAAACATCTTATAACTTACAATAACCATACCCCATTACTGCCATAATACCATAGTGAGATTCAACTAAATCCTTTATAAGCTATTGTAACACAAACCATCTAATACCTCAAATCATCTACAAATCTCGCATTCATCCTCGTGACAGTTAGGTCAATTATTACAACTGATCCAAATTTAAATCGCACAAATATAAACGACTAGTAAAAAAGAAAGCCTCCACAGAACATCACAAAAATCACACATCCGTAGATTACCTCGCAGGTTATAACCCATATGCTTAGCGTCAAAGTGACATCTCTTTATACCCTTTCACAGCCACAACTACTACGCAATCACTTAATCTTTCTGAGTCTGAACTCACCAACAAGGCATGAGAACCTAATTCGTTCCACGGTTAAACAACATGAAAGATCCTCCAATACATTTATAACTCGATATTATACGTCACATCTAGACAGAAATCAAGCACCCAATATTCTTTCTTTACATCTCAAGCAAACCCTTCTCGTCACATTCAATCCATTCGTACACATCCTGCAGTCACATCATATAGCCATCTTACCATTCATCGAGCGACAGATTCCACTAATAGGGACACTACCGGTCTTATAAGTCTAAAAGCACGTGCTCACACAACCAAAATCTCCGTGCTCAAGCTACAGTCAAAACCCAACCTCAAGTCCTCCAGACTAGCCCATCATCAGCATACCAAAATCACATCTCGCACCTCATCCATGGAATCACAAGTCGTCGATGCATAGCTGATACCGAGCGCTCACATGCGCATACGAATGCATGGAGGGAATTCAAAGAGTTACGCTTTATGCTTCAAGCTGAATCAATGTCGCACGAGAAGGAAAGAAAGATGAGAAGTTTATCCTAAATGCCCTTTAGCCTCTCGAAGATAGGTATGGACGTCATCTTACCGATCCGCAAGACTCTACTAGACACTTGCTCATGACTTGTAGAACCTATGAACCTAGAGCATTGATACCAATTTGTCACGATCCCAAATCCACTAGTCGTGATGGCACCTAACCCAACCCGCTAGGTAAGCCACCTAATATTTATCCAATGCCAATAATATTAAAAAGACAATTAAACAAAAGTAATTTACTGAATCTTACACATTTCTCAAGGACCGGTAGTACAAATCATGAGCTTCTAAGAATAGAGTTTACAAAGCTGATAGGAAGTAAATACATCTTCTGTTTGAAAAGTACATAAACAGAGTTCTATGAATCTAAGGCTACCATGAACAAGAGGCAGCTACAACAAGAACACAGTAACATCTTCAATCCTAGATCCGTCGATCACAGCAACATCATCAGTCAACATCTGCACGCAAGGTGCAGAAGTATAGTATGAGTACAACCGACCCCTTGTACTCAGTAAGTAACAAAACTAACATTAGGTTGAAATTAGCGACGAGCTAACACAAAGGTCGGGTCCAATACCAATATTCCGCAACAATTCAATTCATGACGACATAGTACAAGTGATAAAAGAAGTATCTCGCAAATAAAATGTTCAACTCATTCACAGTTCAAGAAAATAGGCATGCTTTTCAAGTATCTCAGTGAAAACCCAAATCTTTTACCGAAATTGCCAAAAATACGTTTAAGTTTGAAAAACTTTAATTTTTCCCAAAATTCCTTTCAACAATAAGTAAGATGCTTTACTTTCAGACAACTTGAGGAAAGTACATCTCTATGCGTACATGTCAAGATACATGTAAAATCATAAATGTCACCAAACCAGGTAGCGGAAGGAAATGCATCTCTATGCACTATCTCAGGTACGCATGTCAAATGAAGTGCCTCTCAATGATAAACTCATGTACTCTTACTCTCAGAATACTCAATCTCACTGTCTCGCATTTTCTCTTACCGGGCTCCATACTCAGCATACTCAATCACTCAGCACTGTACCATACTCGTTGCGGCGTGCAACCAGATCCACATATATATAGCCATAAGGCTCATTGCTGTGTGCAACCCGATCCATATATAAATAGCCATAAGGCTTGTTGAGGCGTGCAACCCTGACCCATATACATATATATAATCAGTTGCGCTCACCGGGGGTGTGCAGACTCTGGAGGGGCTCCTTCTGCCCAAGCGCTATATTGCTGCGGCGTGCAGCCTGCTCTCATAAAATGTAACCAATATAACATGCTGCGACGTGCAGCTCGATCCCAAAATATCACTCTCACTCAAGCCTTCGGCCTCACTCAGTCATCAATATCCCCAGTCTCACTCACAGGCTCACTATGTCATGAAACTAGCCCGACAATAATGATATGATGTATCAATAAATAACAACTGAGACTGAGATATGATATGAATGCATAAATATGACTAAGTACGAAATATCAATGAAATCAGTGAGATGACAGCAAGAAAGGACCACTATGGGTCCTAACAATATCAGCATAAAGCCTAAATATGATATCTAGCATGATTCACAGCTTAGTTACTTTATCACATGGTGAAAACACAGATATCCACAAAATAGGGCCACTATACAGTGCCATGGAGACAACGGAGTCAAAATTCACGGGGGCACACCGACATGCCCGTTACCTAGCATGCGCGTCACCTCAAAACCAATCACACAACACGTAATTCGGGGTTTTATACCCTCAGCACTAAGTTTAGAAAAGTTACTTACTTCTAACAAGCAAATTCCAGTACCGAGCAATCTCAAGCGATGCTCCAAGAATGCCATCTCGCGCGTTCCGACCTCCTAAAGGCTCGAAACTAACCAAAAACAACTCAAATACATCAAACAATGCTAAAGGAACCAATCCCAATCGAAAAAGGTCGAATCTTTAATCAAAAGCCCAAAATCGGCCAAAAGGCCCAACCCGGGCCTGCACCTCGGAACCCAATAAAACTCACAAAATCCGTCAATCTATTCAATTACGAGTCCAACCATATTATTTTTACTCAAATCCGACTCCGAATCGATGTTCTAAAACTCAAAATTTCATATTTTGAAACTTTAGGGCAAAACTCTCAATTTCCTCTTAAAAAATTCATCAACCAAAGCTAAAATCGAAGATAGATTCACGAAATATAACTAAAACCGAGTGGAGAACACTTACCCCAGTTCATATGGTAAAAATCGCCTCAAAAATTGCCCAATCCCGAGCTCCCTAACTCAAAATATGGTAAATGAACATAACTCTCGTTTTAACATTGTTCTGCCTCGTTTTTTGTGCCAAAGATCTCGAAACTCACTTTTTATGCATCCAACAGATTCCTTGTGAAATTATAGTCAAGTTAGGCTCTTGAATCACTCCATTTGACCTTATATTGAAAGAGATATGTTGGTTTCAATATTTGAAAATAGTGCAGATTTTTAAATACGAAATCGGTGGTAATTTCGTAATTAATCTGAAAAATCTGGCAACTCAATTCTTATTAAAATGACCATAAACTCCTCATACGATGTCCAAATTCGACGATTCTTTTGCTATGGCTCCGTAGTTACTAAATGGATCTAATGCTTCAATAAAATAGAAATTGAAGCTCATTTGCTTAATGTAGTACCGTTTATGCTTGAAGAAACGACGTCGAAACATAAAATAAAAAATAAAAATAAAAAAGCGCAACACAATCCAAACCTATCCGGAACTCACCCGAGCCCCTCGGGACCCCATCTGAACATACCAACAAGTCCAATAAATAACACGGACTTACTCGAGGCCTCAAATCACGCATAACAACATCGAAACGATGAATCGCACCCCAAATCAAACTTAGTGAACTTTTCCAAACCTTCAAATTTCAATTTTCGCCAATTTGTGCCGAATCTCTTTAGAAATATCCAATTGAAAATCCGGGCATACGCCCGAGTCCGAAATAACCATCCGGACCTAACGGAACCATCAAACTCCAATCCGAGTTCAAATGCTAAAAAGTCCAACTTGGTCAACTCTTCCAACTTAAAGCTTCAATTATGAAGTTCATTTTTCCAAATCGATTCCGAACAACCTGAAAACCAAAACCGACGATTCACACAAGTCATAATACATCATACGGAGCTATTCATGCACGTAAAATATCGAGTGAAGTGCAAATACTCAAAACGACCGGTCGGGTCGTTACAGGAAACTCGATGGGTTAAAGCTTTGAAGTTGAGTGCTCACAGGTTTCTTCCTTGACAAACTGTTATAAGATAGATTCAAGTAGCTCAAAGGTTACAAACTCGAAAAGCTTTGCGAGATTTGACCAAAAAGTTGGTTTTTTGAAAGATCAAGGGATTCCAGCAATTTCATGTCACAAATGCCATTTGGGATCCTACCTGTTAAATGGTTTTTTGAGAAATTACAGAATCTCAATCCCACAAGACTGATAAAACTTATAGGAATATATCTAGAGAGATTATTTCTCGACATATCCATGCTTGTAAGCAATGCCAATGTGGTATCATACCAGTAATATCACGACCCAAAATCTAACCTTGGTCGTGATGGCGCCTATCGTGTTACAAGGCAAGCCTATTCCAAAAATATTACTACTAATTTGATTATAAGAATTTAATAAAACATTTCCAATAATTTAATTCCTGATAAACTAAACCAACTCTAAATATAAATAATATAAAATACGAAAACGAGTCCCAAACATCGGGGTGTCACTAAGTCACGAGCATCTAAAACTATGAACTGAGATATATAAACGGTCTAACTGTCCAAAGAAGAAATGATAAAAGGAGTAACAAGGTCCTGCGGATACTGGCAGCTGCCTTGCAGCCTCCAAGTAAAGCCGGCCTGAACTCAACGATCGTCGCGCTCTAACTCACCTGGATCTGCACATAAAGTGCAGGGTGTAGTATGAGTACAACCACCTCAGTAGTAACAGAAATAACTAAGGAACTGAGCAGTAGTGACGAGCTGAGCAAAACAGTCCAATTATTTATTTTTCACAATTTTAAAAATAACAGGAATAAACAGGTAAATTCCATAACTCAGTAAATGCCACAAAGAAATTTAACAAATAAATGCAGCAACAGCAAAAGTAAATGCAACCTCACAGCAATGTCACTCCATCACTCACCACTCGCACTCAGCACTCAACACTCAACACTCAATACACTCAACACTCTGCGCTCACTGGGGGTGTGTACAGACTCCGGAGGGGCTCCCAAAGCCCAAGCGCTAAGCACGGACAACTCACGCGCTACCATATCAATACCTGGATCCGCACGGTCAACTCACGTGCTACGCGGACAACTCACGCGCTATGGTATCAATACCTGGACCCGCATGGTCAACTCACGTGCTACGCGGACAACTCACGCGCTATGGTATTAATATCCTCACAACCAGGCCCTCGGCCTCACTCAGTCATGTACCTCACTAGCCTCACCATCATCAACAAATAAGGGAACACAGCCCACATCAAGTATCACAGCATATTAGCAAATAATAGAGACTGAGGTAAACATGTACAATAATTTCTATGACTGAGTACAAATAATGTGAGCATGAATAAAACCTAAACAGGATCTCTAACATGAAGGCAAACAAGTTCAACAACAAGTAAACATATAACCACAGATATTAGCTTTTAGGCCTGGCCTCACGGGACGGACCAAGTCTCAATCCCTCGCGGTGAACACCCACATGCCCGTCACCTAGCGTGGGTATCACTACCAAACAATCACATGATATCAATTTCTCCGGATTTATACCCTCAAAGCCAGAGTTAAAACTGTTACTTACCTCAACAGCGTAAAATCCTACTCCGGGATGTCCTCGTCCCTCGACTCGGTCTCCAAAAGCTTCGAATCTAACCATAATCAGAATACTACTATCAACATAGTCTAAAGAATCGAATTGCACAATAAAAACTACATAAACATGCCAAAAATTCGAAATCGGCCAAAACTCGGCCCCCGGGCCCATGTCTCAGAATTAGTCAAAAATGGCAGAATAACAATCCTCGTCCTCTCCCGAGTCTAACTATATAAAATTTGTCAAAATCGGACTCCGTTTGGTCCCTCAAATCCTCACTTAAAACTCTCCAAAACTCAAACCCTAACTCCCTCAATTTCTCTTTGAAATCATCAATCAATCCCAAAAACGAAGATGGATTCATAAATTAAAATCAAAATCGAGTAGAGAACACTTACCCCAATCCATATGGTGAAAATCGCCTCCAAAATCGCCCAAATCCGAGCTCCCCAACTCAAAATATGATCGAATGAACAAAACCCTAGTTTTCTATATTTTTCTACCAGCTATTCTGCCTCGTTTCTCGAGCCAAACGACCCCGAAACTCGTATTTTATGCCTCCAATAGATTTCTTGTGAAATTCTAGTCAAGTTAGGCTTTTGAATCACTCAATTTGACCTCATAACGAAGGAGATATGTAGGTTTTAATATTTGCAAATAGTGCAGATTTTTAAATACGCCGTCAGTGGCAATTTCGTAATTAATCTGAAAAATCTGGCAACCTAATTCTTAGTAAAATAATCATAAAATCCTTATACAATGTCCAAATTCGATGATTCTCTTTGCTACAGGTCCGTAATTACAATACGGATCTAATGCTTCAATCAAAAAAAGAAATCGGAGCTCATTTGTTCAATATGATATCATTTATGCTTGAAGAAACGGCGTCGAAACATAAGAAAAACGTGCGCAACACAACCCAAACCTATTCAAAACTCATCCGAGGCCCTCGGGACCTCAACCAACAATTCCAACAAGTCATATATCACTACCCGAACTTAGTCAAACCTCCGAAACACCCAAAACAACACCAAAATACCAAATCAACCTCGAATTCAAGCCTAAGAACTTCTAAACTTCCAACTTTTGCCAATTCAAGCCTAATTCTACCACGGACCTCCAAATTATATTCTAGACACACTCCTAAGTCTAAAATCACCCAACGAAGCTAATCGAATCATAAAAGTCCAAATCCAAATTCTTTTACTCATAAGTCAACTTCCGGTTGACTTTTCTAACTTAGCTTTCTAATTAAGAGACTAAGTGTACATTTCACTCCAAAACTACTTCGAACCCAAACCTACCAACTCGATACAACTCAACACGGCTGAACAACACATAAAGAAACAGAAATGAGAGAACGGGGCTACAACTCTTAGAACGACTAACCGATCGGGTCGTTACAGGAAACTCGATGGGTTAAAGCTTTGAAGTTGAGTGCTCACAGGTTTCTTCCTTGACAAACTGTTATAAGATAGATTCAGGTAGCTCAAAGTTGACAAACTCGAAAAGCTTTGCGAGATTTGACCAAAAAGTTGGTTTTTTGAAAGATCAAGGGATTCCAGCAATTTCATGTCACAAATGCCATTTGGGATCCTACGTGTCAAATGGTTTTTTGAGAAATTACAGAATCTCAATCCCACAAGACTGATAAAACTTATAGGAATATCTCTAGAGAGATTATTGCTCGACATATCCATGCTTGTAAGCAATGCCAATGTGGTATCATACCAGTAATTATTGTTGTTAGTTGCCACCATTGCGCTTTCTCTCACTAATTCTCCAAACAAATAAAAAAGATCTAACTTGATATCAACTTCCCCCAACTTATTTTTGGTGACCATAGTTGTTAAATTGCTAATATTCCAAGGAAACTATTGTTTGCAAGGTCTAAGATTTGAAGATCTTTGAGGTAACAAATTTCTGGAGGCAATTCACCATAGAATTTGTTCGACCAAGGCTAAGGATTATCAAATTTGAAAGCCTTATTCCCAACCGTGGTGGTAATTGTCCAGAAAGCTCATTCTCAGCTATATCTATCTTCTCCAATTGTGCAGTTTCCCAATGATGATGACAATGGACCGGTAAGGCTAATTCTTTAGAAGTCCAATGATTTCAAATCTCTTAAAACCTCTATGGATCTTGGTATGCCTCCAAATAAGTTGTTGTCCCTCAAGATTATAACTTCCAATTCTGGCCAATTCATCCAATAATTAGGAATTTCTTCTGACAAATCATTTTTCCTGAGGTTTAGTTTCCTCAATTTGTAAAGTCTGTTCTTTGCTTCACATAAGAAGTTAGATAAACCTTTTGAAAAGGAATTGTTCGAGAGGTCTAGCCCAATTACATTGGTTGAAATCTAAGGCAGCGGACCACTGAAATTGTTGAAATCCAAGTACATTAACCAAGAAGCTTGTTCACGTGACCAAGAAGGTGTTGAGATGGTTGGAACCTCACCAACAAATTGGTTATGAGAAAGAATGAGAAATCCGATTTGAGAAGATTAGTTCCAAAACCAAGTTGGAACCTCACCTTCCAACATATTGTTACAGATTCAAAGCTTTCTAACATTGGGAGTTGGCCAAGACTTTCTGGTAGAGTTCCAGCCAGTTTATTGTTTCCTAGTTTCAAATCCATCAAAGAAGAACTATTTCTCAATCCCACTTGAAGGAAATTACTCACATCATTAAATAATTCAGATAATTCTCCCTCGAATAGATTTCATGAGAGATCAAGCGAACCTAATTTCGATAACTTTCCAATTACATTTGGTAATTTTCCAGAAAGTATATTTGTAGAAAGGTGAATATTAGTTGTTGAGCTCAAATTTGAAATCGCATAGAGCTACTCCCTCAATATTGTTTCTACGAAGACTAAGTGATTCCAAATCTTTGCATCGATATAACCAATTTGGGATAGTGGAGTTGAGGTTGTTGAATGCAAGATCAAGATTTTTAAGTTTTGCACGTTTCCAACGTACTCGGCATCGCACCTTCAATACCACTACCAGGAAGCTCAACATTTTCAAGATTATTGAGATCAAATAACCATTTGGATAAAAGACAATTGAAAGAGCTTCCACCTTCCCAGAAGTTCGTGAGAGAAGTCAAGTTAAAAGGACCTTCAGGAAACGGGCCAATCACCTTAAATGGTGGTGCAGTGAGTTGGAAAAGTTCCAAACAAGCTACAGTAGCTGATTCAGTGACTGAAGCAGAATATATAGCAGCTAGTGAAGCTGTTAAGGAAGCTGTATGCATGAAAAAGTTCTTAACTGAACTTGGTGTGGTTCCTTCAATAGAAGGTGCGGTTCCACTGTTGTGTGACAATATTGGAGCCATTGCTCAAGCAAAAGAACCAAGATCACACCAAAAATCCAAACACGTTCTGCTAAGGTATCACTTGATAAGAGAGATCATTGAACGTGGAGACGTCGAGATTCAAATGGTTGATGGAAAAGAAAATGTTGCAGACCCATTCACTAAAGCTCTTGGCGCAAAGGAGTTTGACAAGCACAATTGGAAATTGGGAATGAAGTACAAGAGCGATTGGCTCTAGTGCAAGTGGGAGATTGTTAGGGATATAGTAGATATGCCATAGATCCAACATCATATTTGATGATCTGAATATATTTTTGTGAACGTTATTTGATATAAAATATATATGGCATTTGATATTCTTTTATCATTGTTATTAATTACTTGATTAATTTGATAAGGTCCTTGATTAAATTTTGAGACTTGACATTGTGACGGAGATCATGATAATGCGAGTAAAGTTTCTTATAATTTAATCTAAATTTGTTCTTGATCGTAGGATTATTAATTTGGACTTTAGTAATCCGGTTAGATCGATATTTATGTGATCGTCTTTATGTGATAAAGATTAGTTGATCTCATTAACTAAATTACATAGATTGATGATGGATATAGAGATATGATCATTGAACCGACTCGTTGGATAATTCCTAATGGTTAGAATTACCATGAACTGTTAATAGGATATTCTCTTAAAGGATGCGATGTAAAAGCTTCCGTTGACCTGAGATCGTCATAGTAATTGACAAGTTATTTATTGTGCTTTGATACCAGACACCTATGGCCCTAGGGCGATAGTTGAAAAGATATTGGGTGTGATTAAATGCTTGTAGAATTAGCGATTGATCAGGATGGAATCTGTCACCTCCTGGTAATGAGTTTAAGCTCCATGTTGTCATGAATTATAAACGACCAAATTAAGACCTTGGCCAGGGAAATTGAATGAAAGAAGAAATGAGTTTCTTAGGCATTCGATGGTCGATTATATTTGACATGAACACATAGTTGGTCGCCTATTAGGATTTGACAGTTGAACCATATCCTAGGGTGACTCGGAGCTATAAGGACGGAAGGAATTAATACATTATTCTTCTACTGGTTCTTGAGAGTATACTTCATTCATCCGGTCGTTAAGGAGTGTTGCTAGACGCCACCCTTGATTAGTATATTGAAGTGATCAATTTACTACCGGTTTAGTATTGAACCTATGGGGTCGCACACTAACGAGTGTTCTGGTCTTTGCTAAAGGATTAATTATTTTATTGTTTGGTAATTAAATTATAGAATTTAATTAGTCAAATATTGAAATTATTAGTCCAAGTGAAATATTATTATATTCTTTGCTAGCACAGAGGATATAATTAATATTGTGAACAAATTGAAGTTTTCTATTTAGAATAGAAAATTAAATTATATCTCTTGGTTGAAATATATATGTGATATATATAACAAATATTTATTTATATATAATATTGATGAAAGTATTTGATTGAATCCAATTTCGAATTGAATTAGCAAAGTGAACGTCCATAAAAGGACCCGTCGGCAACGTGATATCCTTTTAAGAATGAGATGTTATTTTCTATAGTAAAATACCAACAAGGATTTTAGAATCCAAATTGGAATTGAATATGCAAAGTCTATTCTCTCGGCAGTCACGTTATCCAGGAATGGGAATTTCGATTTTTCCATAAAATTCCATAAGGTTTATTTAAAATAAACTTTTACCCTACCTCAACCAAATAGTAATAGGGTTTATAGGTGATGCTATATAAAGGGTGATTGAGAAAATTTACCATTATTAATTTCTTGAGAAGAAAAACACTTTGTGAAAGTGAGAGAACAACACAAGCCAAGAGAGAAAATACAATTACAAGAAAAGTGTATCTTGTTCTTCTAACATTGAGTTGAGATTTTTGAGAAAAATTTCAACACAATATTCTTCGTTCAATTTGTTCGCGGGTTTCATTAATCAAAGAGTTGATAGCAAGGATCGGTCTCGGTGTGGATACGCATAGAGTCTTCGCACTATCGAAGAATTTTGAAGCGAGACTCTCTTCACCAGGTACGTCTCAGATCCGATCTTTGACATATAAATAAATCTTAAACACGAAAAAGGTGCCTAGAATTGTTATTGTCTTCCGTTGCGTGTTACGAACACCTATATGCAATCTCACAAGTCTTTGGTTAAATCCATGAAAAATAATGATCATCAACTATAAAGAAATTAAAATGTGAAATATTTTCAAAACCATCAGATTAGTGCCTCATTTTTGGATGAAATGTATTATAAAAGGTACTCAATCAATGTTCAAAAACTGTGCCTTTTATTCGTTGTGAAAGCATGTTAATTTTGAAAAAGGAAATGGAAAAGGAAAAAAGATGGAAGAACTGACGAAATAAGATAATTGAAGTTTCCAACAAGAAGAAGAAATCGCATGAAAAGTTCCAAGTATCAAATGTGTAAAACGACTGTCACATCAACGGCAAAGAAAAAAAAAGAGAATTATATGATATATAATGAACTATTGTCGTCCTTTTAAAAATATTCCAAAATGAAAAAAGTGCCACATAAGTTAAAAACTGAGATAATATATAGTGGTAGTATTGTTTGTACAAGAAAGAGAGTAGGGGGGGGGGGGGGTGTATATGTAAGACGGACAGGCGAGGAGCTTTCAGCTCTTAAGACAAATTTCCTTAGTATTTTATAACTTAAGTCAAAAAGTCACGTGGCTTCTTTTTATTCGTTAAGTTCTGCCATGTCAGCGCGTGTGAAATGCACATGTGTGGTACTGATTATTTTTTTATGTTGAATAGACACGTATTGAGTGAAGTTAAAGTATCTAATAGGTACACGTCTCACTTGAGGTAGCTAAGTGACAATTTTGGACAAGTTTAAGGATCCGTATATGTATTCTGCCAAAGAGAAAAGAGATATATTCAAGGGTGTGATCTGGTAGTCAATTAAATAAGTTGAAATCATGATATTTGGTTCAAATTTCAGAAAGAATAAAAATAATACTAGGAGATTCTTCAATATTCACAACATCGCTTATGTAAATACGATAAACCCCACATCCATTGACGTTGCCTTCATGTTGAGAACCACAACCCTAGTCGCTTAATCAATTTGTTATATAAATTAACAATCTATTAAAGTCTTGGGAGTACAAAGTTATTGTTATAAATAGAATTGTATTTATGGTGAATGTCTATATTTAGAGAGATTCTAGGGTTCATTGCTTGGTGGCTAAGTCATCCTCTCCCTATAAATAGAGGGTTCTATTCTATTGTAATTCATCCCAAATCAATAAGAATTCTCTCTCTCTACTTTTTTCTGCAATACTCTTCTTTCTTCTTCTTTTATTATTTCATAACACGTTATCAGCACGAGCCTCTAACCAATTGAGTAGAAGCTTTGGGATTGAGCATAATGATTGTCAATTATTCCATGAACTTCTTTCATGATTAAATTCTGGATTTAAGGTAAGTATTTTACCGTATTTCTCTCTTTTATTCTATACTTTGATTTTAAATACAAGCAAAGACAACAAAGTTTGATTATAACTCTAATGGAGTTTGTAAGAAATTATAACCACCTGAAGTGGTAAAATTTCTATGCCTCGCCATGATCAAATTCATGTATGATTGTGGGCAAAGGATTGAAAACCCGTCCCATTGAATTTGCTCCATTCTCATTCCCTTAAGAGAATGTGATAGCATTATGTGATAAGTCTGAAAGAAGACAAAATTATTACTATGAATGTATCAATGGATATGGACGTGGCAATAGATGAAATTATAATCGTCATCATTTGTGGTAATGAGAACAATAAAGATTCTCAAAATAATCTTTCACTCTGTGAAAAATATTTGTCATCGATTTGACATGAGATTTTGTAAAGCACATATAGATGATTATGGTCCATTCATGATGTGAATGTGACAACATCTGATTTATGAATACATATTCATTGTTCAAAGAATATGAACGTGCTAGTGATAGTGAATATACCACACTCACCTCTAGAAGGAGGTTTGAGATGATATAAGAAAATAATGTCATTATTATGGCATGAATGGTCATTGGTCACGTACCTATTGTACGCCAAAATATTTTGGCAATGTGATTATTAAAGGACAACAATAATGCAAGAAACATATCTTGCATAAAATTTTGACCATGACCATAATGGTATAACTTTCTCCTTGAAAGAGATATATGACCATATGGATGTTGATGAATATGTGGTACTACAAAATTAATTGAGAACTCTGCAAGAGCCAATTATCACTATTTTGGAGAAACACAATTAATTACCAATAAGGTATTGTGTTGTAATAAGTCTCAAAGAAACTTATCCAGTTTCCAAAGTATACGCGAAAGCGGTTGATTATATTGAGACTATAAATAAAGGAAAGATTTAATATCTTTTATTACTACAACTTGTAGCGGGGTAATATATATGTGAAAAGCTACCCGCTTTATTCTCCAATTTGTACTACATAAACAAAAGAATACCACAATGAAGTGGTATTTATTGATATAAAAATCCATATCATAATAAACTTGGAGTTTATTGATAATTGCACACGTCATGGCGTAACTCTGAAGTTTATCAATATTGATAATTTATTCAGTTGGCATAATTGGTTTAGCCATATCAATTTAAGTATGATGTGCAAAAAATAATAGAGAATTTACATGGGTAAATATTAAAGAACTAGAAAGTTCTTTACGAATTCTCTTATATTGCTTGTTCTCATTAATTAATAGATCAACTAAAATTGGGATTGAATCCCATGAATGCTGGAAATATCAAAGGTGAATATGGGCCCATTCACCTGCCATGTATACCACATAAGATGCATCTATGAGATGGTTACATGTGCAATTATTATTAACCCGCAACATGGTGTTTTGCGAGGTAACTTGCTCAATAATTTAATTTCGAGCATAATTTCCAGATTTTTTATTCAAGAAGTTCATCTTGATAAGTTGGTTTACATCACAGTTGGTTTAGCAAAATGATTTATTGAGTGCCTCCACTTAATAGCTAAACTATTGCTTATGAGAACAAAGTTATCTATATCAGTTTGATATAGGTTATATACGAAAGTATATTATTTTCTCCCCTCACAAGTGATTCGGGGTCAGGAACCAATAATTCCATCTTATTATTATTAATGTGCGGTGTATATTTTGATTAACACCATAACGCACAAAGATGGGTTCTCAAAGTTGAGAAAACAAGTTAGTTTTTCTAACATGAGGGGGAGACAAGATACAACAGTTGAGAAAAAGTTACATGGAATGAATTATCATTTATACATCTAGATCCTCGAATAAGATAATACGAACTTGAAGTTCATAAAAGGATAATTCAGTTGCAATATATTGCAAAGCATGCCAGACGCATTTGCTGACCCAAAGAAAGTAACTATATTCTCATTGCAAATCCTCCTATTAAGTCCTAGAAGGACAAAGTCTATGGTACGATTAAAGCATATAGACAAATCGGTTTCAAATAAACTTCTTGATAAAGAAGATGAGCAAATGATCAAAATGATCATAATAAAGGAGGCAAGTGATCTAGAAGATCACATGACATAACACTTCATAAAATCTCATGAGAGATTCAGGTATCTGAATATATGAATGAAGAGATCTCTATGTTATGTCTTTATGAAAAATAAGGAGGTTGGAACCGATATAAAATATTTGTCGACGACATCTATCATAGCGCTAAGATAGATGAGGATCTTAAGTCTATCGAATATAGACACAAAATATTGGCCAAATGGAAGAGCCACAATTCAAGTATAATTTGAATTCATATGAAAGACATGTAGTTTTGAACATGTAGTTCAAATACTTGAAAGTATAAAGCCAATGATATGTACAATCAGTTTTCGATATCTTATTTGTCTAGCATGACATGAAATCTTGATATGCATCTAATTAAAGTCTATTATATGACTTATATGGCTTAACTTATGAGACCCTTGAAAGATTTAAATTGCTTGAAGCATATACAATTCTTGATCTTGAAGTACCATATCCTCATTGCAATTTGTGCATATATGTATCTTGCTATAACTATAAGCATGATAATGTGATAGCGAGAATACCTCCATAGAGATATTGAAGAGCCATTCTACGATATTTATGAAGACATTATATCTCTATCAAGAATGATGATTTCAAGGTGCAATATATTCATTCAAGTTAATATGGTTGATTTGTTCATCAAATCTCTACCAAAGATCTTTTAAAAATGGTGCACAAAATTGGAATGCAAATGCTCAAGGATGTGAATTGATGCTCTCATCAGGGGGAGTTAATACGCGTTGTACTCTTTTTCCCTTTCAAGGTTTTGTCCCACTGGGTTTTCCTTGCAAGGTTTTTAACGAGGCAACCAAAAGGCGTATTATTAGATATGTGTACTCTTTTTCCTTTTCTAGATTTTTTTCCCCATTGGGTTTTCTCTTAGTTAAGGTTTTAACGAGGCACATTATCTGTTGAATAGACATTCAGGGGGAGTGTTATAAATAGAATTGTATTTATGGTGAATGTCTATATTTAGAGAGATTCTAGGGTTCATTGCTTGGTGGCTAAGTCACCCTCTCCCTATAAATAGAGGGTTCTATTCTATTGTAATTCATCCCAAATCAATAAGAATTCTCTCTCTCTACTTTTCTCTGCAATACTCTTCTTTCTTCTTCTTTTATTATTTCATAACAGTTATGTAGTAATTGTGGGGGAAAAGTAAAAAATAAACCGTAAAATAGTCGAGATATGCGCGTTATGACCTGGATACCACGAATATAAAACAAATGTACACAGTATCTTGAAAAATGATTTACTACCAGGATTAAGTATTAATGATGTTTGGTCAAAATGCATATATTTAACTACTATTGTCTCACATTCTAGTACTTTTAATCATCTTTTGAGTATTAATTATATTACTTTATGCTTCATATTATATTTTAATTGTGTATGAATAAAGTGGTGTGAAGATGATGAATTTGGAGCAAAACTGAATAAAATGCGAAAGAAAAAGAAAGAAAAATAAAACAGTTAAAAGGAGGGAGACAAGGGGATACCCTTTGGTGTTTGTCTCCCAAGTGGAAGTTAAAAAATAAGGAAATACAATTCAAAGCAAGCAAATTGCAAATCGCGACTGCCTCCAGCGCTAGGCTAGCGTGTCGCCTGGACCCTGCATTGCGGAATTTTTTCTATTTTGCCCGAAATAAGGTTATTTCGACTGACGCGCTAGCCTGGATCCTGCGTTGCGAGATTTTTTCATTTCGCCCGGAACAAAGTTATTTCGATCCAATACGGTCCCAACTCGTATAAAAGGGATCCTGAACCTAATTTGGAGAGGAGCTAACATACTTTGAAGGAGAATTCACGTGAGGAAACACAAACCACACTTGGAGGAGACTTCCAACTAGTTTTTCTTCTCTTTTCTTTCTTTACTTTTATAGCTTATTAGTTCTAGAGTTGTGAGGTGCTACATGAATATTATAGTTTGAAGCTTGAATTGTTCTTGTTATTTTATTCTATTGGTTTATTCAATCTTGTCCTTAAATATTTAATTGCTTGATCACCAATTGAATACTATCTACGAATCTAGGATTGAACTCAGGAGAGGGAATTCTGGATTGTATATAAGATTGAGTAGAGCGAGATCTTGAACCTGAGTATCGAGAACGGATTTGCGGTTAGGACAGGGATATACCTAATCGCCTTGCTTGGTTGTTATACGGGAATTATTAATGTGTTCTTCTTAATCCTAATTCCATAGGAATATAGGCATTAGGTTAGCTTGAATAGGCGAGTAGTACTTCGGGAGAATATTACGAGTAATATTAACCATGTTAATTAATAAACCAGAAAAATTAATTAGACAATTTAAGTGAAGACTCAATAGAATTGTTAGCTAACCCATAGCTATGGAATATTTTTTCCATTAATTTTTTCTCCAAGATTGCCAACTTGATTTCTGTAATCGCTTAGATTGCTACTCTAGATTAGTTTTAGTTAAATATTTACACTTTAGAAAATCGATTGAATAGATTAATTGTCTTAATTTAATTTAGTAAATAGTTAATCACAAGTCCATGTAGGTACGATATCTGGACTTACAATCTTATATTACTTGTACGATCACGTATACTTGCGTGTGCGTTTGGGAGCAATAAATTTTTGGTGCTGTTGCCCGGGACTTAGAAATTAACTATTTTACTAGATTAAATTTTTTACTTTTTGTCTATTCAAGTTTTTTTTTTTTTAATTTTAGCTTAGTTTAATATTTTGTTATCTTAGTTGACATGGCATCTTGGAATGAGAATTCGTCGAATATTGATTATTTTTATTGTGCTAATCCTTGTCTATATTGTGGAGGACCGCACTTGTGGTAAAATTGTATGAATATTTCCGGGAGCAAGTTAGGTGCACCATGTCAATCTTATGAGTGAAATATTTGTAATGTGTGGTGGTCAAGGTGGTCATTGGGATGGTTGTCCCAATTTTTATTATCCTTCTCCGAGCTCTTACTATAATTTTTCTAATAATGTTTGTGAGTTTGATAGGAGCATTGAAGAGGAGGATGTGGAACGCACTGCTCGTATTATGGAAATGGTGAGGCAAATAATTGAGCATGTAACAACCCGACTGGTCGTTTTGAGCATTTGCACTTTTCTCGATAGTTTGAGGGCACGAGTATCCCCGCATGATGTATTATGACTTGTGTGAATTGTCAGCTCTGGTTTTCAAGTTATTCCGAATCGATTTGGAAGAATGAACTTCAAGATTTAAGCTTTAAGTTGGAGGAGTTCACCAAGTTTAACTTTTAGCATTTGACCTCGGATTGGAGTTTGATGGTTCAGTTCCGGATGGTGATTTTGGACTCGGGCGTATGCCTGGATTTGCATTTGGATGTTTCTTGTCACGACCCAATTCCCACCCGGTCGTGATGGCGCCTCTCGTGAAGACAAGGCCAGCCCACAGAAACAGTCAACATTTGCTTTTAACATTTTCTTAGCATAAATAGGTTTAATCCATAAATACTGATTAATCACACGTGCGGAAATAAACGTAACATAACGGGAGACAACCATCCCAAACTCAGCCCGATGATCGGGGTGTCACAAGTCACGAGCTACTACAGAGTTGATGAAAAATATACTACAAGTCTGGAAAACATAGTCTGAAGATGAATAAAATATGCAGAAGATAAGGAAGAAACGGGGCTGTGGACGTCAACAGCTACCTCGTCTCTCCCGGTCCGCCTCGTCTGGAAGGAAATCAGCGCTCAGGTACGAACTCAGCAGTGCCTGTCTCTGCACACATGGTGCAGGAAGTAATGTGAGTACTCCGACCCAGTGAGCAATAAGAATAAATGACGACTGAGAACATAAAATCCCACAAGGGCACAATAATGCTATCTCAAGCAGCAACTCCAGAATAATAGTAGAAACCAGTGAAAAATAATAAGAAAAACCCTTTTTGAAAACAGTTAAACATCAATTATACTCAATCAGTAAGTCAGCCATTGTTACCTGACCGGTCAGCCATTGTTACCTGACCAACACGTACTCCAGTGTCATTGTTACCACTGGTCAATCATAGTTACCTGACTGGTCAGTCATTGTTACCTGACCAATCGCATTTAACAGTGTCATTGTTACCACTGTTCAATATTAAATCACTCTAGATGGGTACCCGCGTTCACTGTGGGTGTGCAGACTCCGGAGGGGCTCCTACAGCCCAAGCGCTATCAACAAGGCCTGAAAGCCTGAACAGTACCAATACGAGGCCTGAAAGCCTCCTCACCTCACTCATCATGCCCTCACACAAGGCCCTCGGCCTTAATCAGTCCAGAAATAGTCAACAGCCCCTCGGGCAACAGTAAAGCAATAATACTCAGCTCAAACAATAGTTCAAATATCAGTTTAAAACTCCAAGTTGAGTAAATATGGTTGAGTTCAAGAAACAGTGTAAATCACATGGACTGAGTTCAAATAATATTTCTAACAGTGAGGAAAACAGTGATGATAGTTCATAAAGAGTTCAAACAGTCGGCAATAAGCCCCAAATATGGCAATAAGCCCAAATCATGGTGAAAACAACAAGTCATTGCTAATACGCGGTAAAATATCATCCGGACTGGACCAAGTCACAGTCCCCAATAGTAAATGACCCCGCGCTCGTCATGGAACGCGTGTCTCAACTCAACATAGCACCAAGTTGTGCAAAATCCGGGGTTTCAAACCCTCAGAACATCATTTAAAGTCATTACTCACCTCTAGCCGGCCGATAACCTAGCTCGCCAACCCTTTCCCTCTCGAATCGACCTCCTCGCGTGTAGGATCTGACCAAAACCACAAAGGATACGTCACAATACGCTAACAAATCGTAACCCAATCGAAAAGACTCGAAAAACAACCAAAATCACGAAGTTGGCAAAATTCGAGCCCCGGGCCCACTTCTCGAAAAATTACAAAATTCACATCACCGGGATCCTCGTCTCGCCACGAGTCCGTACATATAAAATACACAAGAATCGGAGTCCATTTGACCCCTCAAATCAACAATTCAATCCTTCTTAGGTTTCAAGCCCTAACCCCCATTTTTACCCCTTTAATTCCTTGAATTTCAGTGTTTAAATCCTTGTTTCTATACCATAACAACATTATTCGAGTCTATAAATTCATACCTGATGGAATCCCCTTCGAATCCTCTCCAAATCGCCCAAAATCGCCTCTTCCCGAAGTCTGAAATGTTTTCTTAACTTCTGAAATTCGCGAACACTGTTCATTAACCACAGTCCAGATTTCCGCTTCTGCGGCCCTTTAACCGCACCTGCGGTACCACTTATGCGACAAATTGACCGCTTATGCGGTCTCACTTAAAACACCTGGGACCGCTTATGCGATCCAAACACCCGCTTATGCGGCTTACCTCCAACCGCTTCTGCGGTATATTAACCGCTTATGCGGACTCGCTGAAGCGCCTACACGTCCGCTTATGCGGAAAAATCCCTGGGCCACACCTGCCCGCTTCTGCGACCTCTCCGCCGCATCTGCGGAACCGCTTCTGCGGCTCCTTTTCCGCAGATGCAGAAATACCAGAAGACAGAAAAATCTGACCTGCAACAAATGCTTCCAACTCCCGTTTGACCATCCGAAATCACCCCGAGGCCCCCGGGACCTCAACCAAAAGCACCAACACATCCTATAACCTTATTCAAACTTGTTCCAATCCTCAAAACACGTCAAACAACGCTAAAACCATTAAATCACATCGGATTCAAGCCTAAGTTTCTTAAAAACTTCCGAAACTCACATTTGATCAAAAACCCAACCAAACGACGTCTAAATGACCTGAAATTTTACCCGCACATCCAAAATCACCTAACGAAGCTACTGAAACTCTCGGAATTCCATTCCGACCCCCGGATCAAAATCTCACCTACCAACCGAAATTCGCTCAAATTCATCATTCGCCAATTCAAGCCTAATTCTACACCGGACCTCCAAATTCAATTCCGATCACACTCCTACGTCACAAATCATCCCCCCGAAGCTAACCGAATCATCGAAATTGACATCCGAGCCCTCTAACTATATAGTCAACTTCCGGTTGACTTTTCCAAAACAAGCTTCCTTCTAAGAGGCTAAGTGCCTCATTTCCAACTACAACAAATCCAATTCCATCCGATCACCTCAAATACCAATACTGAAATGCAGGGGAACATAATATGGAGAAAACGGGGCGGTAACTCACGTGACGAAGGGCCGGGTCGTCACATCTTCCCCAACTAAAACAAACGCTCGTCCTCGAGCGGGTCAAGGAACATACCTGGAGTCTCAAACAAGTGAGGTCTGCTCCGCATCTCCCGCTCGGTCTCCCAAGTAGCCTCCTCCACGGGCCGACCTCTCCACTGCACCTTCACTGATGCTATATCCTTAGACCTCAATCTCCGAACCTGTCGACCCAAAATAGCTACGGGCTCCATATCGTAAGTCAAGTCGTCATCTAACTGAACCGTGCTGAAGTCTAACACATGGGCCGGGTCTCCAACATACTTCCGGAGCATAGAAACATGAAATACCGGGTGGACTCCCGACAAGCTGGGTGGCAAAGCAAGCATGTAGGCCACCTCCCCAACTCTCCTAAGTATCTCAAAAGGACCAATGAACCGTGGACTCAACTTTCCTTTCTTTCTAAATCTCATAACGCCCTTCATAGGCGAAACCTTCAACAAAACCTTCTCGCCCACCATGTAAGATACATCTTGAACCTTCCAGTTCGCATAACTCTTCTGACGCGACTGAGTTGTACGAAGTCTCTCCTGGATCATTTTCACCTTATCTAAGGCATCCTGGACCAACTCTGTCCCCAATAGTCTAGCCTCGCCGGGCTCAAACCAACCAACCGGAGATCTACACCGTCTCCCATATAAGGCCTCATACGGTGCCATCTGAATACTGGACTGATAGCTGTTGTTGTAAGAAAACTCTGCAAGTGGCAAGAACTCAGCCCAAGAACCTCCAAAATCAATAACACAGGCACGCACCATGTCCTCCAATATCTGAATGGTACGCTCGGACTGCCCGTCCGTCTGAGGATGAAATGCGGTGCTCAAGTCTACCTGTGTACCCAACTCTCGCTGAAAAGTCCTCCAAAACTGGGAAGTAAACTGAGTACCTCTATTTGAGATAATAGAAACTGGGACCCCATGCAACCGAACAATCTCCCGGATGAAAATCTCTGCCAGCCGCTCTGAAGAATAAGTAGTACACACCGGAATGAAGTGCGCGGACTTGGTCAGTCGGTCCATAATCACCCAAATCGAATCAAACTTCCTCGAGGTACGAGGGAGACCACTCACAAAATCCATAGTAATCCTCTCCCACTTCCACTCTGGAATATCCATCCGCTGAAGTACACCACCGGGCCTCTGATGCTCATATTTGACCTGCTGACAGTTGAGACACCGAGCTACATAACTCACAATATCCTTCTTCATTCTCCTCCACCAGTAATGCTGCCTCAAATCCTGATACATCTTCGCGGCACCCGGGTGAATGGAATACTGCGAGCTGTGGGCCTCCTCTAATATCAACTCCCGAAGCCCATCCACATTGGGCACGCAAATCCGGCCCTGCATCCTCAACACACCGTCATCATCAATAGTCACATCTCTGGCATCATCATGCTGGACTCTGTCCTTGAGGACGAGCAAATGCGGATCATCATACTGGCGCTCTCTGATGCGGCCATACAAAGAAGACCGAGAAACCACACAAGCCAACACTCGACTAGGCTCCGAAAGGTCTAATCTCACCATCCGATTGGCCAAGGCCTGGACATCAACTGCAAAGGGCCTCTCCCCAACTGGAATGTACGCCAAACTACCCATACTAACCGCCTTCCGGCACAAAGCATCGGCCACTACGTTGGCCTTCCCCGGGTGATACAAAATGGTAATATCATAATCCTTGAGTAACTCAAGCCACCTCCGCTACCTCAAATTAAGATCCTTCTGTTTGAGCAAATGCTGAAGGCTGCGATGATCCGTATATACCTCACAAGATACGCCATATAGGTAGTGCCTCCAAATCTTCAAAGCATGAACTATAGTAGCTAACTCCAAATCGTGTACTGGGTAGTTCTTCTCATGGGGCTTCAACTGACGAGAAGCATATGCAATAACTCTACCCTCCTGCATCAACACACATCCGATCCCAACTCTCGAAGCATCACAATATACAGTGTAAGAACCTGAAGCTGATGGCAACACCAACACTAGAGCTGTGGTCAAAGCTGTCTTGAGCTTCTGAAAGCTCTCCTCACACTCATCAGACCACACAAATGGTGCACCCTTCTGCGTCAACTTGGTCAAGGGTGAAGCAATAGATGAAAAACCCTGGACGAACCGGCGATAATAACCCGCCAAACCGAGGAAACTCCGAATCTCCGTGGCTGAGGACGGTCTAGGCCAACTCTGTACCGCCTCTATATTCTTTGGATCAACCTGAATACCGTCACTGGACACCACGTGCCCCAGGAAAGCCACAGAACCAAGCCAGAACTCACACTTGGCGAACTTTGCATAAAGCTTCTCCTCCCTCAATCTCTGTAATACCACTCTTAAATGTTGCGCGTGCTCCTCCTAGCTACGCGAGTACACCAGGATGTCATCAATAAAAACAATCACAAATGAATCCAAATACGGCCGAAATACATTGTTCATCAAGTGCATGAATGCGGCTGGGGCATTAGTCAACCCAAAGGACATAACTAGAAACTCATAGTGCCCATATCTCGTCCGGAAAGCAGTCTTCATAATATCTGAGTCCTTAATCTTCAGCTGGTGGTAGCCTGAACGGAGGTCAATTTTGGAGAATACCCTTGCCCCCTGGAGCTGGTCAAACAAATCATCAATACGGGGCAGGGGATACTTGTTCTTCACTGTCACCTTGTTCAATTGCATGTAGTCAATGCACATTCTCATTGTGCCATCCTTTTTCTTCATAAACAAGACCGGTGCACCCCACGGTGACACACTAGGACGAATAAACCCCTTATCTAGGAGTTCCTAAAGCTGATCCTTTAATTCTTTCAACTCTGCTGGTGCCATGCGATACGGAGGAATAGAAATGGGCTGAGTTCCCGGCACCAGATCAATACCAAAATCAATGTCCCTATCCGGTGGCATGCCCGGCAGGTTTGATGGGAACATATCAGGGAAGTCCCTCACAACGGGAACAGAATCGAGACTGGGAGTCTCAGCCCCAACATCTCTCACAAAAGCCAAATACGATAGACAACCTTTCCCAACCATCCGCTGGGCCTTTAGGAAAGAAATCACCTTGCTAGGAACATAGTCAGTCATACCACGCCACTCAATCCTCGGAACACCCGGAATAGCCAACGTGACTGTCTTGGCATGACAGCCCAGAATAGCATGGTACGGAGATAGCCAGTCCATACCTAGAATAACATCAAAATCTACCATGCCCAACAACAACAAATCGACTCGGGTCTGCAAACCCCCAATAGTCACCAGACAAGATCGATATACATGATCCACAATAATAGTATCACCCACCGGGGTGGATACGTGAACAGGCAAGGCAAGGCACCCTCGGGTCGTACCCAGGTGATGAGCAAAATATGAAGACACATAGGAATAGGTAGAACCGGGATCAAACAGGACAGAGGCATCCCTATGGCAGACTGAAATAATACCTGTGATAACAGCATCTGATGCAATAGCGTCTCTCCTGTCTAGGAGAGCATAGAATCGTGCCTGGCCGCTGCCCGATCGGCCTCCCCCTCTGGGGCGACCCCTAGCTGCCTGACTCTCACCCCTAGCTGGCGGGGCGGGTGCTGAAGAGGATGGGCCAGAAGACGAGGGCTGACCCTTCTGCTGAGACTGACTACCACGGCGCCGAGGACAATGCCTCCACATGTGCCCAACCTCCCCGCACTCATAACAGCTCCCGGGTGCTGGAGAATGGGACTGAAGGGAACCCCGCACATCAGAGTGACTGGCTGACGCACTCGGTTTGGAGGAACCCTAAACAGATGGAGCTCGTGATGAACCCTGAGCTGGAAGAGTGCTGAGAGATGGCCGGCTCTGCTGATAACCCTGATGACCTCGGCCGGAAGATGACCCACGATACTTAGAGCGAGCTGACTGAGGAGGCCTAAATGAACGACCTCTGCTCTGCTGGAACTGACCCCTAGACGGAGCACCACTGAAGCTACCAGAACCTCGAGGCCTCTTGGCCTCCCTCTCCTCTCTGTCCTGACGGCGAGCCATCTCAATATCACGAGCAATATCAACTGCATCCTCAAAGGAAATACCCAGAACTCTCTCTCGAGACATCAGAACACGAAGTTGATAGTTAAGTCCATCTACAAACCTCTTGATCCTCTCTCTGTCGGTCGAAACTATCCACGAGGCATGACGGGCCAACTCAAAAAATCTTGCCTCATACTGGGTCACAGTCATGTCTCCCTGTCGAAGCCACTCGAACTGCCTACGCAGCTCCTCTCTCTGAGACTGTGGTACCCACTTCTCCAAAAAGATAGTGGAGAACTCCTGCCATGACAAAGGCGCTGCACCTGCCGGCCTACGCCGCTCATACGACTCCCACCATGTGAAGGCAGCCCCAGTGAACTGAAATGCGGTGAATGCTACCCCGCTGGTCTCCAAAATCCCTGCTGTCCGAAGCATACGCTGACACTTGTCCAGAAATCCCTGGGCGTCCTCGCCCTGAGCACCACTGAAAAATGGAGGCTGAAGCCTACTAAACCTCTCCAGACGATGCTACTCATCGTCTGGCATAACTGGGACTACAAAGTCCTGAACTGGCGCGACTGGTGCAACTGGTGCTGCTGGTGCAACCGGCTGAGCTGGAGCTGCTCCCGGTGTCTGTAAACCCTGCATAACCTGCTCCGGCGTGCGAGCGGTGGGGGTCTAACTGCCTCCCCCGGCCTGAGAGGTAGCCGCTGCAGTAGTGGCTGAAACCACCTGGGCTAGGCCAGTGCAAACTGATAGTATCTGAGCCAAGGTCTCCTGAAGACCCGGAATCACAATGGGCACTGTCGGTGCCTGAATAGGTGCTGCTGGAATGTCTGCAGCTGGGGCCTGATCCTGAGCCGGAGCAACTGGTGGAGCAACAGGCGTTGCCCTCACGGCTCTGCCCCTACCACGACCGCGACCGCGTCCACGGCCTCTAGTGCCCTCAGTAGGTGGTACCGGTGGTCGTCCGCCCCGTCCTGTAGCGCGAGTCCTCGCCATCTGCAAGAGAATAGGATACAGAAGTTTAGTTCCCGGATCAACAAAATCGCACGACAAGAATTTCAAGAAGGTGAAGTTTTCCTAAGGGTTCTGCAGCCTCTCGAGGATAAATACGGACGTCTCCGTACCGATCCGCGAGACTCTACTAAACCTGCTCATGACTCGTGAGACCTAGTAACCTAGGCTATGATACCAACTTGTCACGACCCAATTCCCACCCGGTCGTGATGGCGCCTCTCGTAAAGACAAGGCCAGCCCACAAAAACAGTCAACATTTGCTTTTAACATTTTCTTAGCATAAATAGGTTTAATCCATAAATACTGATTAATCACACGTGCGGAAATAAACGTAACATAACGGGAGACAACCATCCCAAACTAAGCCCGATGATCGGGGTGTCACAAGTCACGAGCTACTACAGAGTTGATGAAAAATATACTACAAGTCTGGAAAACATAGTCTGAAGATGAATAAAATATACAGAAGATAAGGAAGAAACGGGGTTGTGGACGTCGACAGCTACCTCGTCTCTCCCGGTCCGCCTCGTCTGGAAGGAAATCAGCGCTCAGGTACGAACTCAGCGGTGCCTGTCTCTGCACACATGGTGTAGGAAGTAATGTGAGTACTCCGACCCAGTGAGCAATAAGAATAAATGACGACTGAGAACATAAAATCCCACAAGGGCACAATAATGCTATCTCAAGCAGCAACTCCAGAATAATAGTAGAAACCAGTGAAAAATAATAAGAAAAAACCTTTTTGAAAACAGTTAAACATCAACTATACTCTATCAGTAAGTCAGCCATTACTACCTGACCGGTCAGCCATTGTTACCTGACCAACACGTAGTCCAGTGTCATTGTTACCACTGGTCAATCATAGTTACCTGACTGGTCAGTCATTGTTACCTGACCAATCGCATTTAACAGTGTCATTGTTACCACTGTTCAATATTAAATCACTCTAGATGGGTACCCGCGTTCACTGTGGGTGTGCAGACTCCGGAGGGGCTCCTACAGCCCAAGCGCTATCAACAAGGCCTGAAAGCCTGAACAGTACCAATACGAGGCCTGAAAGCCTCCTCACCTCACTCATCATGCCCTCACACAAGGCCCTCGGCCTTAATCAGTCCAGAAATAGTCAACAGCCCCTCGGGCAACAGTAAAGCAATAATACTCAGCTCAAAAAATAGTTCAAATATCAGTTTAAAACTCCAAGTTGAGTAAATATGGTTGAGTTCAGGAAACAGTGTAAATCACATGGACTGAGTTCAAATAATATTTCTAACAGTGAGGAAAAACAGTGATGGTAGTTCATAAAGAGTTCAAACAGTCGGCAATAAGCCCCAAATATAGCAATAAGCCTAAATCATGGTGAAAACAACAAGTCATTGCTAATACGCGGTAAAATATCATCCGGACTGGACCAAGTCACAGTCCCCAATAGTAAATGACCCCGCGCTCGTCATGGAACGCGTGTCTCAACTCAACATAGCACCAAGTTGTGCAAATCCGGGGTTTCAAACCCTAAGAACATCATTTAAAGTCATTACTCACCTCTAGCCGGCCGATAACCTAGCTCGCCAAGCCTTTCCCTATCGAAACAACCTCCTCGCGCGTAGGATCTGACCAAAACCACAAACGATACGTCACAATAGGCTAACAAATCATAACCCAATCGAAAAGACTCGAAAAACAACCAAAATCACGAAGTTGGCAAAACCCGAGCCCCGGGCCCACTTCTCGAAAAATTACGAAATTCACATCACCGGGATCCTCATCTTGCCACGAGTCCGTACATATAAAATACACAAGAATCGGAGTCCATTTGACCCCTCAAATCAACAATTCAAACCTTCTTAGGTTTCAAGCCCTAATCTCCATTTTTACCCCTTTAATTCCTTGAATTTCAGTGTTTAAATCCTTGTTTTTACACCATAACAACATTATTCGAGTCTATAAATTCATACCTGATGGAATCCCCTTTGAATCCTCTACAAATCGCCCAAAATCGCCTCTTCCCGAAGTCTAAAATGTTTTCTTAACTTCTGAAATTCGCGAACACTGTTCATTAAACACAGTCCCGATTTCCGCTTCTGCGGCCATTTAACCGCACCTGCGGTACCCTTATGCGACAAATTAACCGCTTATGCGGTCTCACTTAAAACACCTGGGACCGCTTATGCGATCTAAACACCCGCTTATGCGGTTTGCCTCCAACCGCTTCTGCGGTACATTAACCGCTTATGCGGACTCGCTGAAGCGCCTACACGTCCGCTTACGCGGAAAAATCCCTGGGCCACACCTGCCCGCTTCTGAGACCTCTCCGCCACATCTGCGGATCCGCTTCTGCGGCTCCTTTTCCGCAGATGCGGAAATACCAGAAGACAGAAAAATCTGGCCTGCAACAAATGCTTCCAACTCCCGTTTAACCATCCGAAATCACCCCGAGGCCCCCGGGACCTCAACCAAAAGCACCAACACATCCTATAACCTTATTCAAACTTGTTCCAATCCTCAAAACACGTCAAACAACGCTAAAACCATTAAATCACATCGGATTCAAGCCTAAGTTTCTTAAAAACTTCCGAAACTCACATTCGATCAAAAACCCAACCAAACGACGTCCAAATGACCTGAAATTTTACCCGCACATCCAAAATCACCTAACGAAGCTATTGCAACTCTTGGAATTCCATTTCGACCCCCGGATCAAAATCTCACCTACCAACCGGAATTCGCCAAAATTTATCATTCGCCAATTCAAGCCTAATTCTACACCGGACCTCCAAATTAAATTCCGATCGCACTCCTAAGTCACTAATCCACCCCGAAGCTAACCGAATCATCGGAATTCACATCCGAGCCCTCTAACTACATAGTCAACTTCCGGTTGACTTTTCCAAAACAAACTTCCTTCTAAGTGGCTAAGTGCCTCATTTCCAACTAAAACCAATCCAATTCCATCCGATCACCTCAAATACCAATACTGAAATGCAGGGGAACATAATATGGGGACAACGGGGCGGTAACTTACGTGATGACGGGCCGGGTCGTCACATTTCTAGAAGGATTCAACACTAATTGGCCAAAGTTGGAAATTTGAAGGTTTAGAATGTTCATAAGTTTGACCGGAAGTTGACTTTGAGTATATCGGATTCGGATTGTAGTTCTGGGAATTGGAATAGCTTCAAACGTCCTTTGAGACTTGTATGTAAAATTTGAGTTCATTCCGATTTGATTTGATATATTTCGGTACGAGTTGTGGAAGTTGAAAGTTCAAAGTTCATCGATTTTGATTTGAGGCGCTATTTGTTGTTTCAATATTGCTATGTGAGATTTGACGCCTCGAGTAGATCCGTGTTACATTTTGGGACTTGTTGGTAATGATTTGACGGGTCCCTGAGGGGCTCGCGCGTATTTTGGATCATTGGTTGAGAGACTAGTTAAGTTAAGTAATTTGGAGCTTGACCATGATCAATATCGGGTCAAGACGACATCTTTTCAGTGTTTTGAGCGCGCGAGCAGATCCGTAGCGTATTTTATGATTGAAATGCATATATGGTTTGTGTTCGGGAGGTTCTGGATGAGTTTCGGGGTGGTTTCAGATCATTTTGGTGAAGTTTGGGTTTGCTGGTGCTGGTACTTCGCAATTGCGAACTTTTTGTTGCAATTGCGAACTCTGCATTTGCGAACATCTGATCACAATTGCAAACCCTGGTCGCAATTGCGAATATTTGGTGGTCGCAATTGCGAATTGTCCGCACTTGCGAACTTTTGGTCGCAAATGCGACATCTACAACCTGCATATTGCTGAGAATTCCGATACTTTAGCTTTATTTTATCATATTTTGAACCCTAGCTTCGATGGAAGGCGATTTTGTGAAGGAATTTTCATACCAAACCATTGGGTAAGTACCTCTAATCAATTTTCAATTATATTTCATGATTATACATAAAATTTAATATCAAATTCATGAGAATCTAGGGAAAATTTTGGGGATTTTGTCAAAGTTTTGAAAAATAAAAATTTGGAATTTGAGAGCGAATAGGACTCGAATTTGAAAACTAATCATGTATATGGACTTTTGGGGCTATGGGTAGTGAAGACCTACCCCAGGACCCGGGTTTTGATCAGGCGGCCCGGGGGTTGACTTTGTTGACTTTTTAAAAATTATATAAAGATCACAATTTTATTAATTAAAATTATTTTCTCTTTCATTGTATGATGTATTTAAGTCTTCTTTGGCTAGATTGAGCCGAGCGGAGGTGAATTTGTAAAGGAAAAAGCTAAATTGAGTATTGAATAAGCCGAATTGAGGTAGTGTCTTGCCTAACTTTGTTGAGGAAATTTTTCCTACTATTTGACATTATTTGCTACATGCGGGGGTGATACATATATGAGGTGACGAGCATATATGCATGTGCGAGGGTTAATCATGCTCGGGGATAGACTATGCTACAAACTGTGCCTTGTAGAATTACATAACCTTCTTGCTTCATTTCTTACTTGACTCATAGATTCTAAGAATATAGAATCAAATGTTAGAAACCAAGACTTAGTTTATTATAACTTTATTAAATTTGACGGGATTAAGAGAAAATATTGATGTGTCTAATTCGGTCATCACTATGCTTAATCATTAATACATTGCTATAGCCAATATTCTTGAGATACTAGATTCTATACTCGTTTTATAGATCATCCGTGAGATTTGTTGAAATACTTGAATAATAAGGTTCTTAAGGGTTTATTGAACTATTGTTGGCTTGGAAAGTTGTTATTGGGATTCATTTGGAATATTCGTTTAAACAATCTCCTTGATGTTATTTATGTTTCCTACCTTGCTTGTCATTGATATACATATGCTTGGTAAGGAAGATTGTAAAGCACGAAGGGTGATGTCGTGCCATGTTATGAGAGTGTAAAGCACGAAGGGTGATGTTGTGCCATGTTATGAGAGTTTAAAGCACGAAGGGTGATGCCGTGCCATGTTATGTGAGTGTAAAGCACGAAGGGTGATGTCGTGCCATATCATTTGAGAGTAAAAGCACGAAGGGTGATGCTGTGCCATGTTATGTGATGTAAAGCACGTAAGGTGATGCCGTGCCATTTCATTTATACTATCATGCTTTTATATTATCATGAGTTCATGGCACGATGGGGGTTTCCATTCAGGCGAGGACGAGGGACATGCATTATATTGTGATATCTTTTCCTCGTGTATACGTTCATGCCTTTACATTGAGTTGTTATTGTCGTACTTATGGTTCTTATGTGACTTGTCGTTATTGCCCTGTCCTTGTCCTCTATCTTAATTGTTATTGTGTTGCTCATGCCTTCTACTTGCTAAACTTGCAAACGCCATGCCTACTTCCTGTTGTTATAATTACATCCATGTCGTATCTATTTTGTTGCACTTTAGTATAAGTCTTCTACCATGTTAGTCATTCATGCCTCTACTTGTTACCTTATAAAGATCATGTGTTCCCTTCTTATTTGTCATATCTATATCTAGGCCTTCCACCATGCTAGTTAGTTGATGTTTATATTCCTTTTTCCTAATTGCTGTCACTACTCTTATGCCTTCAACCTAGTCTATTACTGTTGCCCTTATGTATATCTGATCACGCCCAACTCTAGTCTTAAAAAGGATAAGCGGTCGCTGCAAATATAATCCGGTCTAAAAGTCCGGAGTCGAATCCCACAGAGAACTAAGGCTTAGCTATATTTGTTTAATATCACTAAGAAGACAAGTTTGAACAATTTTCTAAATTATAAAGATTGAGATTTATATTTCTTACTAACTAACTAGCAAATACTACAAAGCGGTAAAATTATCAACTAACGAGACAAAGGGTTGGAGACTAAATTAAGGAAGTCTAGAGTATGATTTTTCCAATTGTCGGAATCCTTACAGCTATGTTCCCTACAATTTCGCCGATGTATTCTCCACTAATCGTGAGCACTTTAGGTGCCGTAATTCTCTCTCGAGCAACTACAATAATTTACTAGACATATTCTCTCGAACTACGCTAGTTGGCTTTATCTAACCGCTCATTATGACCACATCAAGGCTTTGTTATTTCTAAACCTGTCTTTAAACCCACTGTATTGATTTCTCACATACGTTAGGAGTGACGTTGTTCAACAACTACCTAAATATGTAATCTCTCTCGAGCATTACACACTAAATAGGCACAGTCAATTTATGGCCATTCAATCAACAGCAACAAACACGTAATTGAACAAGTAGAGAAATCCAACGGCTCAATTATATAAAAACATAATAAGTATTTATCCTACAAAAGGTTCCATCAAAATCCTAGAAAACGAATTAGCTATTCATAATAGTATGCAAAAATACAATACTAGAATTCATAACCAATAATGGAAATAGGAAGAAGGAAGTGAAAAACTCATGGAAGAATTCTCCGCCTTGCTTCCAGTGTGTTCTTACCTCCTTTGGTCCAATCCCCTATCTACTTAGCCTCCTTAGGTCTAAATTATGTCAAAAGTCCTCAAAATACCGTCTTTCCATGTATATATACCAAGTAGTGTCGGGCCCAAACAATTATACCTTCTCCTACGCGAAAAGGGACACTTTTCTCGGGCATGACGCGCGCGGCCGCGGATGGGTCACGCCTATTGACCAGTGTTCTGCCCCATTTGCGCGGCCAGTGCTCGGTCGCGCATTTGACGCGCACTTTTCACCCTATTTTGTTCTGGAATTTGGAAAAATGTAAAACACGGAAGTTGTATCCCTTTGAGTAAGATTTCCAACCATATATTGTGGAGCCCAAATGGAGTTCTGAGCAAAGAGTTATGTGCATTTTACTAGACAGTGCGCAATATGCCTACTCGATTCGTCGTTCGTTCTTAACTATCATCCGTTGATCCCCGAATACGATCTCGGCTTAATTCCTTGGGCTTTTACTCATACTTAAAAGCTCCAAATCATTTGAATTCATTCCATAAACTCTACATAGCTCGAAATCACTCCTATAAAGCATAAAACACACAATTAGTGCAAAACACTAGCGATTAAAGCGCAAACTCAATTAAAGTGCAGTAAATTGGAATGTAATAATCGACTAAAATACGTAATTATAGCCTATCATCAATATCCTCGTTCATTATTGCTACTTGTGTATTTCCTACTTTTTCATTATTGTTATCGGCATTTTTGCCATCCGGTTGGTACTGTTATACGCATATTTAGTGAGGATGAGATAAATGCACAAAGGGTGTTGCCGTGCCATTGACTTGATATCTGAGTACATTCCCCACACTATGAAAGTTATGGAGTGACTATCGTGGTTTATTGGTTTTCGCTCTAAGGAAAAGATTGGTCAAGATATTGGAAAATGATAAATTGTGATCTCTTCTAGTATTCTGTTATTGCTTTGCATATTCATTTCGTGTACTCTTTTCTGTTATATCGTAGTATTGTTCTATTGCTAGTTTACAGTACATATTTTATAAGTGAGTATCTTTTAACTAAAAAGTCTCGTCACTACTTCGACGAGGTTAGACAAGATACTTACTGGGTACATGGGGTCGGTTGTACTCATACTACACTTTTGCACCTTGCGTGCAGATTTTGGAGTGGAGCTGCTGGTGATGTCGGGAGCTGACTCAGAAGATGTTCTTGCGTTTCGGAACATAGCTGCCACTTGTCCTTGGTAGATTTAGATTTTGGTAATCTGTTTATATAACTTTCAAACAGATCATGTATTTATTTGTACCAACTTTGTAAATTTCAAATTCTTAAAAACTCATGATTCGTACTATCAATCCTTGGGTTAATATGTAAGTGTTCAGATAATTCTTCACTGTTTTCCTATAAATCTCATTTGGATTGTATTGATTGTTAGTTGGCTTACCTAGCGGGTCGAGTTAGGTGCCATCACGACTAGTGGTTTTTGGGTCGTGATAGAGCAAAATGATGAAATTCAAAAAAAGACTATCTTAGAAATCAAGACAACAGGCTAGGATGGAAGAATTAGGCCAATTTTCCAGAAGAACCTCAACTCGGCGAAGAGAGTGAGTTCCTACAAGAGGTAAAAGTTGAAGAAGCCGATATAGTGAGCCAATCTTGGGTATAGGAACAAGCTAAGATAATAACATTTCATGAATTTCTCCTCAATGATCTTTCAAATATGGAAGAACAGCTGATAGAACGAAGAACTGAGCTCAGGCAAAAGATATACCAATTCGGCTCAGATATCCATGACCTGCGGGTTCAATTGAATAAAAAGATTGAAGCGTCTGATTGCCAACAATAAATTATTGTGAATACTAGCCAGCTTGTGGAGTAAAAAAAGAAATTCTAACTTTTCGCCATAATATTTTTAATGATGCCAAAGTTACGAAGTGTGCAGGAGAAAAAAGTTCCCATGGATATTGAGGTCTTGTCGATTCTTAAGGAGGTGCAAAAGCAGAAAGGGGCAATCAGAGAAAAGTACAAAGGGAAAGGGTTATCCTGTCTTATTTTTATGTTGGAAAACTGATACATTTATAAAGATACAAAAATGAAAAACAGTCCAAAAAAGAAAACGAACAATAAGTGGGGAAAAGCCAAAAGAATGTGCGTACATATTTGAAAATTTACGAAATATGATTGTTTGTCTTTTGCTGTTTTACATGAAATTATGATATCGTTTGGATATAAATTTTGTTAGAATCTTTAAAAATTGAGTTTTGGAAGATGAAATAAAAAATGGTGTTTGAAAATTAAAATTGTATTTGAACATATATTTTATTTGAAAAGAATTTGAAGTTTTGTAAAACTTCAAAAACTACTCTAGCACTGTTTTTGGTTGAAGATTTTGTTTTCAAAATCTGCTAAAAAATGGTTAAAATTTATAAACAAACAAATATTTAGAAATTAAATTTGAAAAAAATAACTCCATTATAGCAAAACTGGAGCTAAATAAAAGCTCTCATTAGTTGTTACTGTTATTATCTTGATACGACACAAAACCTTTTGTTTTTCTAAAAACAATTCAGAATAATAAGTGATCATTTCACTTATTTTTCTGTATTTGGTTAGTGTCAATGTGTAGATTTGTTCTTTCTAAAATGTACTTATTAATACTTTTTCCGTCCTATTTTGTTATTTAGTTGGGCGTGAAGTTTAAGAAAAAAAACTTTTTAATATATGTGATCTAAGACAAGTATAGTAGACTTTTATATAACTATAAATCATATAATATATTAAGAGTAAAATAAAAAGTTAAAAGTTAACTTATTTTATAATAAATATAAACATATATTATTCTTTTTTTAAACAAATTAAAAAGAGAAAAGGTGTCATACAGATTGGGATTCTAGGATAAAGAGAGTAGTTGATAACAATATCAGCAAATTGGATAATATTTTGATGAAATATCAAGTTTTAAAGGCTGATTAGTTGCAGCAAAATAAGATATCTTTTTCCGTAAGTGAGTAAAATTATTTTATTATTGATAAACGATATCTTTCTTCAAAAATATTTTATGTTAATCAATCATCATTTAATGTGTTTGTTTAGTCTTCATCATATATTTATATAATAAAGTACTTTTTGAATATTATGTATTATTCATTTGGAAGGAAGCCTTGGAACACGTAAAAGTTGTTTCGGTGTGATTTATATGTCACGAGTTCGAGCCGTAGAAGTAGCCACTAATACTTGTATTAGGATAGACTGTCTACATAACATACCTTGGGATGCGGCCCTTCCTCAGATGCAAGCATTAATGACTGCTTCTACGGATCGAACTCGTGACCTATAGGTCACTGAGAGATAATTTTAGAATAAGCTGTCTACATCACATCTCTCGGATTGTAACCCTGTCCAAGAACCTATTTGAATGCGGAATGCCTTGTGCACTGAGTTGCCCGTTTCTCATTTTATTCATTTGACTTTACTATGATGCATATTCTAAATCTTCGTCTCATTCTCCATGTTATGTTAAAATGGAGACAATAAATGTGTATGGAGCTATGTAAGAACTGTTAATAAACTGTATTTGTAAAATAATTTAGAAAAAATAAAATAACGTAAATAGAGATATAAACGAAACACAAATTAATCCGAGCCCAGTGAATTCGCAGTGTTTCCTTAAGGAATTTAATCCCCTCTTAGTACCCAAGGTTATTGATTATTTCCTCCCAGGATAGAACAAATTACACACTGGTGTAGTGGTATTTCAAACACCAGTATTACAGCGAACACAAAGTTCGGTAGCAAATCACACTTACTGTTGCTTTCTTTGAAGTTAAAACAATGCAGAAGAAGGAGGAGAAACTCAGAAAATCGCATGAAAAATCTGAGAGAATGGACTTGTATTTATAACAATGTTGGGCTGAAATCTGAAGAGGTGCAACTCTTCAGAATGGCTGTTTATGCAAAACTGTCATGACCCAAAAATCCCTCCGAAAGAGTCGTGATGGAACCTAGTCTCTAAACTAGGTAAGCCTAGCATTAACTAAGATAACATTTATATTTGCTAACTTTAATTTAAATAACTCTTAACAAATTACAATTCCCAAAATCGGTGGTACAAGTTATAAGCTTTTCTAAGAGTAGTTATACAAAATAAATACATCACTGTCCCGAAAAAAAAGGAACAAATGGAAATAAGTACAAATGAAGATGACTCTGAGGCCTGCGAAAGCTGCAACAGGTTTACCTTGAGTCTCCACCGCAACGACCCGCAAGCTACTACCGATCAAATACCTGGATCTGTACACAAAATTGTACAGAAGTGTAGTATGAGCACACCACAGCGGTGCCTAGTAAGTATCAAGACTAACCTCGATGGGGTAGTGACGAGGAACAGTCCAGACACCTACTGGTCAAATAAATTGAACAGGATATGACAATAAACTATCAACCTAAAGATGACAAAGTAATATCAACAGCAGGGAAAGAACAAACTACAATAAGTAGAAACAATAAGGGAAGCGCAGATGGAAACGAAAGATAACCAAGTAAATTAACACCAACCTAGCTGGAATACAGACAAGTAAAAATGTACTCAAATAAGGAAGGCGATGTCAACTCAATAAATCATATCATTTCTGATGCACAATTTCAGCCATCTCAAACTCGATGTCTCATATCATAACCTCAATTACCAAACCTTTAGCACACCCGGCACCTTGTGCCCACATATTTCTATCTCACTTTGCACAACAACGTTCTCATGTTACTCAGTTCATAGGGTCCATAACCAATGCAATTAAGATGTTCAAGGAGTCTCATTTACATAACATAAAGTAGAGTACAGCTTCTAAACCAATTAGAAACTCAGCAAGAAAAGATGAAGTTATTTTTAGAAATCATTTGAATAAAGAAAGTACCATTTTCAATAAAAATATAACATCGAAAGAATTATTACCTTTAACATGGGATTTAATAAATTAACTTAGTAGAAATTCCATTTAAATAAAATACAACCTCATACAGTTTAAGAAAATTTAATTGAGTAACTAATTGAATTGAAGATGAAACAATTATTAAAATTTGAAGTATTGAAACATATATATAAACACGGTGAAGTATTGAAAACGCTACGGGGTTCCATCACAAAGGATCACAGCAGTAAAGGAATCTGAACAGTTAAAACACTTGAATTGATAACAACAAATGAACACAGCAAACAGAAAGTGCACGGCATCACCCTTCGTGCTTTATCACTCTTCCTCACCATATGCATAAATAGAAAAGTGCACGGCATCACCCTTCGTGCTTTAATTCTCTCATAACATGGCACGACCTCACCCTTCGTGCATTATCTCTCATAATCATGGCACGGCATCACCCTTCGTGCATTAACTCTCATAATCATGGCACGACATCGCCCTTCGTGCATTAACTCTCATAATCATGGCACGGCATCACCCTTCGTGCATTAACTCGCGCTCAAAATATCACGCACGACATCACCCTTCGTGCTTTACACTCTTCCTCACCCAAACAATAGAAACAATACAAACAACAAGGGAATCAACAACAATCCAACAATCCAATCACAAGGAATTCCACCACTAAGAGTATGAATACACAGCAACAAGAGGATCACGGAAAAACCAAGAAGCGCAATAATCTTAACAAAACAATAAGACATAATAAGCACGTGATAACTACACTGTTGACTGTCACACCTCCTTTTTCATTACTACACCCCGTGAAGGGTATAATAAAGGAGTTTTATCAATTAAAGGACAATCAAAACGGGATTCGTTTATTAAGAAGTTCAGAGTCGCCACTTGGGAGATTTATGGTGTCCCAAGTCACCGGTTTGAATCCCGAATCGAGGAAAAGGTTTGACTCTGTTTAACAATCGCGAACCAGAAATCCGAGTAAGGAATTCTGTTAACCCAGGAGAAGGGGTTAGGCACTCCCGAGTTCCGTGGTTCTAGCACGGTCGCTCAACTGTCATATTTGGCTTAATTATTTGATTTTAGTACATGTTCAAACCTATGTGCATTTTCAGAATTTAACCGCTTTTAATTAAATAAATTTTAAGAAAGTGTACGTCGTTTAAAAACGTATTTTTGGATCACATCACATGAAATGCACCCGGATCCTCAACACATTTTTATTCAACATTTTGGGATTTGGATTTGGGTCACATGAAATGCACACCCGAGTTTAGGAAGGTAAAATTATTAAAGAATGCGCCTAAAGCGACTAACATGTTATTATCTTTGCGGGAGGTCGTGAAATTCGCTAAACGGCACGTCCCGAATTCTAAGTATTTTAGTATAAGCACTTAAGGAGGGCCACGCAATTTATGCATTTTATTTGGCGCGGCGCACCTCGTTTTATTATTTAAAGGCCAGCCCAAAGCAGACTACAATTCTCTATTTAATTTGTCTCTAACGGGCCCTATGATTAATATTACAAAACTCGGGCCTCGAATTCAAGTCCGAATTCAAACAAGAGAGTAAAACCTCTTAATTTAAGTTCGCTACCTAACTCGAAGGCCCAAATTTGTATTGCGAATTAAAATCAAAGACTTCAAATAATTCTAGCCTCTGGGCTTCGAAACCGGCCCAAGAAGAACGAAAAGGCCCTCAACTTCAGGGAAGCTGTCCGCATGGCTGGGCTAGAGTGTAAGCCCAGATTTAACCAAATCCTGTCTTTAATAGACTGCCCAGTAGATTGGCCCAGGACTTGCTATACTTGGCCTCTTATTAAAATAGCTGGGCCGATGCTGGCCCAGTTCTCTTCACAACTCGAATGGCTGAAATAATATTGGATCATCAACACAAAGGTATCCTCAGTAGATTTACACGTAAATATAAGATTAATGACTTGATCACCTATTCAAGGTTTGGCATCAATTAATTAACATTTCAGCTTCTAAATCCACACTCTTACTTTCACTTTTAATGACAAGTAGATGGATAACATATAATAAACAACAGATTTGGAACTAGATGCCAATGATTGGATATATTTATGCTTCTTTTTTTTCGTTTGCAGATCTTCTAAACTTTAAGCAACAGGATTGTAACTTCTACAATACTAAAACCTAATATGAGTTACCTAGTCCCTTCAGATTAAATTTCAAACCAGAGGCTTATCCTGAATTTAACTTCCACTGGATATGATAGCTAGATCTTAATTAATTACACTATGACTGACGTTTTCTACTAATTTCTCTGAACAGTTCGGATATCTGAATATCAATTAAAAATGGAATCTATGATCTCAAATTCAGTTTCAAGTTCATAACACTCTTCAATAAACAAATCAAACTAAAACAGGATACTAAGCTATTCTATACTAAAGCTACTACCAGATGAACAATCACAAGTTTAACAGTCCCAAACAGTCCAATACTGTCCAAGTTAATTACAATGAAATACAATAAGCATTGAAACAGCTGAAATCTATAATAAAACTAGGCATCAACTCCATTTCATTATTTCAACTTGAGGTCTACATTGTGATAAATTCAGGATGTGTACCTGGAATTAAACAAAGTGAAGAAGAAAGTAAGATCAGCAGTAGCAGTGCTCAGTCAGCAGCTCGTGATCAAAACAACTTGAATAACCCAAAGAACTGGAAATTGAACCCAGGAGCACATGGAAACTCGAATTAACAGCNTCAAAGTAACAGTACTTTTTGGAGTTTTCTGTTGCTTTTGCTTTTTTCTTCTTTTTTTCTTTTTTGTTTTTGAAGAAACTAAGATCTAAGATGAAATTTCGAACTCTAGGAGTTCAGATTTGGTTTTTGCATTTGAGATTCAAATTTTCAGATTGTTCAACTTGCAGAAGGCTTTTTGGGGAGATTTTTTAGATGCAAACTTTCTAGAAACTTTGAGGGATTTTTCAGATGCCAAAAACTTGCCTTGCAAGGCAAGGGTACTGCCCTTTTATAGACAAAAGCTAGGGCAACTTTCAGATTTTCTTTTGCACCATTGCCCCCTCTTTTAATTTCATTTTTTTAGCTTAAAAGTCCCTCAAGGACTGACTTATTGCCCAAGTTATTATACTAAGTTTCTGAAATTTTAATTAGAACCCCCATCTAGAAGGTTCTAGGGGATTCTATGTGACGACCCAAAGGGTCATCACCTGTTTCCTCATCCGTTCCGTGCTTCCGAGGCCTTGAAAACCTCATTCTTACTTGCCTCGATTTACGTGCGCAGTCCGGGCGCATAGCCGGAAAGCTTTTATGTTGAAATATGTGAATTCTGTGAAAAATTTGAAGAATTTTGATATTAATATGTTTAAGGTTGACTTCGGTCAACATTTTTGGTAAACGGACCCAGACCCGAGATTGGATGGTCCCGGAAGGTCCGTAGAAAAATATGGGACTCGGGCATGTGCCCGGAGTCAAATTCCGAGGTCTAGAGCCCGAGAAATAAATTTTTTTGTGGAATTATTTTCTGAAATTAATAAGGAAAATGGAAATGAATATTTATTAAAAGATTGTGGTATCGGGCTCGTATTTTGGTTCCGACCCCTGGCACAAGTCTTATATATTGTTTAAGCGCTTTCTGTGAAGTTTGGTCGAAATCGGACGTCGTTTGACGTGCTTCGGACCTAAATATCTAAAGTTTGAAGTTTATGAAGTTTGAAAGGAAAATGATGATTTTGAGGCTTGATCCAATGATTTTGAGGTTATTTTGGCGATTTGATCGCTCGAGTAAGTTTGTAGGATGTTATTGAGTTAATGTGTCTGATTGGTTAGGAGCCCCGAGGGCTCGGAAGTGAATTGGAGGTGGTTCGGGGTGTTTTTGCACTTAGAATGGTAGCAGATTTTTCTGCAATTTTTGCTCAGTGATTTCCTCTTACGCGATCGCGATCTTCAGCCCGCGATCGCGTTCCTTTGGCTCTTTGCTCTTTCGTGATCGCGTACTTGATCACGCGATCGCACTGCCTCAGCACTTCCTTCAATGCGTTCGCACCAGTAGGGTCACGATCGCATAGACCAAGTTTTGGACCCCCAGTAGTTCTTCTACGCGATCGCGTAACCCTCCACGCGATCGTGATGACCAGTCAGTGGTACCCTTCGCGATCGCATCCCTATTTCCGCGATCGCCTAGGGCAATTTTGCCCAGCGAATTTTTTTTAAAAGAACAGAAACAGTAGCTACGGGTTCTATCACAAAGATACACGAGCTCTTCTTCTCCACAGCCCCTAGGCGACTTGTAGAGCAATTATTCACCAAATATCCTTGGGTAAGTATTATCTAACTTGTTTTCTTCAATTTCCTTCATCATTTAGCAAAATCCTAGCCCTAAATCATGAAATCAAAGTAGAAATTATGGGTTTTGGGTAGAGTTAGGGTTTTGAGAATTTTGGGTGATTCAACCTCAATTTGGGGTCGAATCTTAAAACAAATTATATATTTGCACTTGTGGGGTTATGGGTGATTGAGTTTTGGTCCGAGCCTCGAGTTTGGACCATGTGGGCCCGGTGTCTAATTTCGGGATTTTTGGAATAATGCTAGGAAATTCATATCTAGGCTATGGGATGTTACCATCGAGTCTTTATTGATATTATTAAATTGATTATGCCTAGATATCACTGAATTGGAGGTTGAATCACGAGGTAAAGCAATAGTTGAGGATTAAGCGGATCTCAAGCTTTGAGGTAAGTGTTTGGTTTAACCCTAGCTTGAGGGAATAGGAGTTGAATCTTGTTGTTAATTGCTATGTGATCGAGTACGATGTATAGGCATGGTGACGAGTATCTATACATTGGTGTCTAGCATGACCGTGAGTCTTTATAATGTGATTATCGTGACTTGGTTGTGAACTCCGTTTTTATTGGAGGATTTCTATTTGTTGTGAATAACACGTGAACAGTAATATGATCACTTGATTCCTGGGAGCATTGGCTCGAATTGTGATACGAATATTGAAAGTATACGAAATGACTTGATTCTTTGGAGCGTTGGCTCAAAATAGTAAAGTGAATTATAAGATAAGAAAAGTAAGAAAGAGAAAGCGTTGTTGATTATTCCCTTGTCGGGACGTTTGGTTGAACTTGTTGGAATCTTTCCCTTGCCGGAATGTTTGTCAAATATTTGCTTATTTTGTGCCCCTTGATTGTGACTGTTGCTTGGGGAGTCGGATTGTACCATGATATTGAGGATCGGTTTGCACGCCGCAACAATGATATTGAGGATCGAGTTGCACGCCGCAACAATAATATATGAGGATCGGGTTGCGCGCCGCGACAATGATGTATGATTAGTGATATGGAGCGGGTTGCACGCCGCGACAATGATATTGTGGAGCGGGTTGCACGCCGCAACAATGGTAATTATGGAGCGGGTTGCACGCCGCAACAATTATTGAGGCTATGTATTTACATTTGAGTATTGATCCCTTGTTCACTGTGAACCTAAGTTGCTTTAGTTGTTACTCTGGATTATTGTTATTATTGTAACTCCCCATAGCATGTTTCCCCTCCCATGTTGGTAATTGCTTTGTATTCGATTTCCGCTGTATATCTATAACTGCACAGGTTTATGTGGTGTCCAGTCTAGCCTCGTCACTACTTCGCCGGGGTTAGGCTAGACACTTACCAGCACATGGGGTCGGTTGTGCTGATGCTACACTTCTGTGCATTTTTGCACGGGTCCAGGTTTTGAGGAACAGCAGCAGTAGTAGTTCGGAAGCAGGCGATTCATATTCACGAGACTGAGGTAGCCTTGCAGGCGTCCGCAGGCCCGGCGTCTCTTCTCATTGTTTTCTTTTAGACTGTTGCCTCCTTGTTTCGAGACAGACAACTGTTATATTTCTTTCAGACCTTTGTATTTAGTTTATTCTTAGTGGTTCGTGAGTAATGTGACACCAAATCTTGGGTAGAGGTTGTTTTGACTATTCCGCATTTTAAATTCACCATTTTTAAGACAGACTTCCGCTATTGTTCTTATTAGACTTAAGTTCTATATTGATGTTATAAACCGTTAAAGATAATTGCTAGTGATGGAAAGGTAATTAAGTTGGCTTGCCTAGCTACCACGAGTAGGCGCCATCACGACTCTGATGGTGGGAAATCCGAGTCGTGACATTCTATTTCAGTTATTGCAGGGATTCCCTAATTGAACTACCTATACTACCCTTGCATTAGTTCTGAAATTACCAACCTAGGTTAACTAACCCCAGCCCCCTTTTCACTTGGTCAGAGAATGACCATGGTTAATTACACAAGGAGCTGAAAGTGTTCAGCTATAACCAAACAGGGTCTAATTATCAAAACCCCTAAAATTAATCTACCAAAATTCATCTAAACCTAATTAGAACTTGAATTAATTCTAATTAACAATTACAGGCTACTACTATGAACTAGACCAAAATTTAAGAACAAAATTAATTAAAAAATGCTATCTATACCAGTCAAACAGAAAATTAAGACTCAAACAACAATAAACACAACAGAATCATAAAAATAATACGAAAAGGAGAAAAAGCAATTAAAGACTCTAAGAAGATTGGCAAGCAAAACTCAAGACCTTAGATCAATTAAACATGAAGGGGAAGCCAACTAAAATTCACTATGCAGAAAAAAGACAAATACAGAAAGGAAGAAAAATCACGAAAACTTACTGATTTGGGCCTCCACTTGACTGACTTCGAATCCGATCCCTAAATAATGTTATATGCTTGTTCTTTGCCAAGAACAAGCACATAACATCATTTTTGGAACCAGTTGAACACTGATAAACCCTCGAACTTTGACTCAGACTTTGACCTAAACCCTAGATTTGGGATTTGAAGGGTTTAAGCCGGGTTTGAAGGAATCCAGTTTGGGATTTGGGAAGAGGGGGTTAAGGTTAGTCTGTGGTGTAAGTTTGGTGGGATTTTGAGGCGGCGCCGCCGGACACGGCGGAGGCGGCGCTAGGGTTTTGCTTATTTGAACAATTCGAGTGGGATTTGAGGGGAAAGGGGTTTGGATTTGGAAAGGGGAGGTGAAGGAGATGCTATGGTGTATTTTTTGTGGCGATTGGCCAAACGCCGCCGGCGGAAGCGATTTCCGACTGGCGGCAGGCGGCGGAGGACGGTGGCGTTAAGGGTTTCTGGTGAGGGTCTGAGATCTGAGCGGGTAGGGGGTCTGAGGGGGGTGAGGGTCGTTTGGACAGATTTATATTACTCCAGGTGGGCTTCAGGACCGTTGGATTGGATTAACCTCGACGGTCCTGATTAAAAATGGTTAAACGGTGTCGTTTTATGGGGAAAAGGGTTCGGACCGGGTGTTGTGCATTTGGGCTTGGGTTGAGACGGGTCTGGGAAGGGGTTTTGGCTTGGGCCAGCCCAATTTTGGGTATTTTAATAAAAGACTCAATTATTATTATTTTTAATTCTTTTTTCTCTCTAATTAAACAAAAATACTAATTAAATCTAACTAATTATAACAATTAATAAAGCAAAGAAAAACTACTCAAAATCAAAAGGTGTAACATAACTAGTTTTGTGCTTTTTTTTAAAAAAAAAAATTAATCAATCGCTTAATAATTCTAAAAATGCAAAAATAACTCCTATATGCCTACGCAACACATTTTTTGTATTTTTCACTAATTAAAATACACAAACAAAAATGCAAACAATTAACAGAAAATGTCACAAAAATCCACAAAATTGCAAACACTGGAAGAAGTTATTTTGTTTTGAATTTCTGGGAGTAATTCATATAGGGCAAAAATCACGTGCTCACAGCTGCCCCTCTTTGCTCGGAAACAGGAAGAGTTTTCGTGCAAAGATAAGTGAGCAAATACGAGCGATTTTTGCCCGTTCGAATGCTCCGTGTGAAGCATTTTTGAAAAGTTTGACCGCACCTTGCTTCTGAGGTTGCCTACATATCCTCGGCTAAAAAGGAATCAGGTCAGTGTAGTTCGGGAAGGTCTGGTAGCTGGGACTACCATGAAGCTGTGGTTTCACTGTTGCTGCTACTGCTTACTGAACCCCCTTATTACACCGTGTCAAAAATAAAAGAAACTAGACTAAGCTATGATCTATGAATTACAAAAGATCCTATCTATATCTTCAAACTTGCTCTTGTGGTCCTTGTTGCGTTGTTGACTTGTATTCTTCCGGTGGAATTCTTTTGTTGCTGCCTTGAATTGCATTCTGAAGTGTTCTCCCTTTCCCCAAGTAATGCTTTGACCGCTAAAACTTGAAATGTAGTCCTCTGTTCTCCAGGCGGGCTCCTGACTGCTGAAACTTGAAATGTATGCCTCTGTTCTCCAGGCGGGCTCCTGACTTCTGAAACTTGAAATATATGCCTCTGTTCTCCAGGCGGGCTCCTGACTGCTGAAACTTGAAATGTATGCCTCTGTTCTCCAGGCGGGCTCCTGACTTCAACAAAATAGACAAAAACAAATAAAATCTCTTGCCCCAGTTTGGTGACTGGGCATCACATTACCAGATATTAATAAGAATTTGAAAACTAAAACTTGACTTGTAATACCTCTGTTCTCCAGGCGGGTTCCTGACTGCTGAAACTTGAAATATATGCCTCTGTTCTCCAGGCGGGCTCCTGACTGCTGAAACTTGAAATGTATGCCTCTGTTCTCCAGGCGGGCTCCTGATTGCTGAAGCTTGAAAAGTATTCCCTTGTTCTCCAGGTGGGCTCCTGATTACTGAACTTAAAAGCATTCCCTTGTTCTCCAGGTGGGCTCCTGACTGCAACAAAATAAACAACAAAGAAAATTTTCTGACCCAGTTTGGTAACTGGGTACAGCATGTTATCGAATATTAAAAATTAAAAGCTAAAATTTGAATTTCACTTCCCTTGTTCTCCAGGTGGGCGCCTGATTGCTGAAACTTGAAAAGTATTCCCTTGTTCTCCAGGTGGGCTCCTGATTGCTGAAACTTGAAAAATATTGCCTTGTTCTCCAGGTGGGCTCCTAACTGCAACAAAATGAACAAAGAAAATTTTCTGCCCCAGTTTGGTGACTGGGTACAGATGTGAGTATTAAACTGAATTATTCTACCAAGAATGAGAAGCCAAATCCTACTATCCAGAAGGTCCCGATAACTCCTAACAATTACGAGCCTAAGCTATATCTCCTAAAGGTATTACTCCCACTACATTTGTTGTCTTAAAAGGTCTTAAACTACTTCCCATTACCCAGGCGGGTCCTGATAACTACTAATTAAAAGATAGTGTTAACCTAAGCTATATCTACTGAAGGTACGACTTCCACTGTATTTTGTTACCTAAGCAGACCTTAAAACTACGTCCCATTATCCAGGAGGGTCCTGAAAATCAAAATTCAAGTCTTATCTTAGGCGTGCCAATTCTACGGCTAAATTATACTATCCTACAACAGTATCTTGTTGCCTAAGGAGATCTTAAAGCTGTGTCCCATTATTCAGGAGGGTCCTGATCGCCACTAATTAAATCCCATCTTAGACAACCTATGTTCCTTAGGATACATTTGTGCTAAATTATGCTACTCATGCTTGTTTGGAAATTTAAACTAAGTCCCATTTTTCAGGAG
>NW_017675272.1:56682-71578 GCF_001879085.1 Nicotiana attenuata | reverse complement strand
AGGGAATACTTTCCAAGCGTTGCAGTCAGGAGCCCACCTGGAGAACAAGGGAATACTTTTCCAGTTTCAGCAGTCAGGAGCCCACCTGGAGAACAAGGGAATACTCTTCAAGCTTCAGCAGTCAGGAGCCCGCCTGGAGAACAAGGGAAGTACAATTCAAATTCTATCCTTTAATTTTTAATATCTGATAACATGATGTGCCCAGCCACCACACTGGGGCAGAAATTTTTCTTTTGTTTGTCTGTTTTGTTGAAGTCAGGAGCCCGCCCGGAGAACAAGGGGATACTTTTCAAGCGTTGCAGTCAGGAGCCCGCCTGGAGAACAAGGGAATACTTTTCAAGCTTCATCAATCAGGAGCCCACCGGGAGAACAAGGGAATACTTTCCAAACGTCAGCAGTCAGGAGCCCGCCTGGAGAATGGAGGCATAGATTTCAAGTCTTAGCGGTCAAGCATCACTCGAACGAGTGGCAAAACATCTCCAATCACAATGCAAGGAACAACGCAAGAATTCCAGTGGAAGAATACAAGTTCAAGGCAACACAAAGAGCAAGTTATAAGACATAGATATGACCCTTTTGTAACTCATAGATCATAGCTTAGGCTAGCTTCTTTTTATGTTAACGGTGTAATAAGGAGGTCAGCGAGCAGTAGCAGCAGCAACAACAGTGAAATCACAGCTCCTGGTAGTCCCAGCTACGAAACCTTCCCGAACTACACTGACCTGATTCCTTTTAGCCAAGGATATGTAGGCAACCTCCAAAGCAGGGTGCTGTCAAACTTTTCAAAATGCTTCACACGGAATATTCAAACGGGCAAAAATCGCTCGCTTCCGCTCACTTATCTTTGCACGGAAACTCTTCATGTTCCCGAGCAAAGAGGGGCAGCTGTGAGCACGTGATTTTTGCCCTATATGAATTACTCCAATAAATTCAAAACAAAATAACTTCTTTTCATTATTTGCAATTTTGTGGATTTTGTGGCATTTTTCTATTAATTGTTTGCATTTATCTGCCCATGCTTATTTTATTTACTTCATGAAAAATACAAAAAAATACTTGGCATGTGCATTTAGGATTTAACTTCGCATTTTAGGATTAATTAGAAAATCAATTGTTTCACAAAATGAAAAAATCACAAAAATAGTGTAGTTTGCACTTTTAATTTTAACTCTTATTTTTAAGTAGCTTTCCTTTTAATTTGTTGAGTTAACTATCATTTAGGGTTAATTAGTAACTTTGTTGAGTTAATTAGTTTCTTAGAATTATTTTAGGATTTGTATTAGTTCTGAAAAATAAAGGAAAAAGAAAAAGAGTAGAGGAATTAAAAGAAATTAGGAAAAGAAATAAAAACAAAAAGAATTGGAAACAAAAGAGTGCAACCAACTTTGGGCCCAGTGAAGTCTTACAACTAGCCCAATTTATTTCCCTGAGACCTATCAAACACACCCCAGTCCAGGCCCAAACCCCGTCTGAACCCAGCCTGCCCCCCCTAAAGTGAAACGACGACGTTTTGTTGTCAAGCAATCCTAGCCGTCGAGGATCTTTGATCCAACGGCTGGGAAGTGAGTTCAATTTAGTATAATATGGTCGGATTCCCCTACCCCTACCCCCTTTCCATCTCTCAGAACCCCACCGCACATAACCCTAATTCCCGCCGCCCTCCGCCGCAAGCCGCCGCCGGAAATCGCCCACGGCGGCGGCGAAACCCCAATCAACCCCAAATTTACACCATGGATTCCCCATGACCTCCTCTTTCCAAACCCCAAACTTCCATGGCTCGAATCACACCCAATCTTCTCGAATATTCGAGTTTGTTGACACCATCTCCGCCGCCCACGGCAGCGCCGTCCCAAATCATCACCAAATTTACACCATGGGTTCACCTCCCCCCCTACATCACGAATCCACACTCCTTTTACTTCAAATGTCCCTCAAACTGCTCGAATCTTGGATCAAGTCCCGGTCCAAAACCCTAAAATTCCCAAGCCCTGATAAATTCACAATTACGTGCTCTCCTCACTTTCCCCGTTCCTACTCTGTCATCTGTGGCCTTCAAGTCTCACCCAAGGCCTTCGAATTACAAATCACAGAAGTGTTAGAACCCTAGAGCTTCACAAGTAAGTTTTTCTTTGTTTTGGCTGTCTCTCCTTCACGAGTAATCAACTTGGGTTGTGCTTTCATTTTTTGAATCAGTAATGGAATTTGTTCTTCTATGTGTTGGTTTGTTCGTTTAATCAGTAGCATGAGCTTGCTCTTTTAACTTTGTTATGTTTGATTTCTCTGATAATAAGTTAGTTTGAGCATATTTTCCTTTGTTAAGCCACAATTAGTGATTTTGATTAGTACTTCTGCCTGTTTGGATTTTCTTGTGTTTGCCAGTGATTTAATTCTTCTGTTCATACTAATTTTGTAGTTGTCAATTTCTTAGGTTGTTGCTAATAGATGATAGTAGTTGTTAAATCCGAAAATCAATAGTTAGTTAATGTTAAGATTTGGGTTGGAATTTGTTTAACTGTTTTGACCACGATTAATTAGAGAGTTTAGGATAATTAACACAAGTTGGTAATTTCAGGGAGTTCAGGGGGGTAGTTTAGACATTGAGAACTGCATAAAAACATGATAGATACAACTGGAATTCACTAGGATCTTCTAGAATGGGTCTTAAGTTTGAAATTCAGAAAATAGGTGTACTTGCTTGAGAAACAAGTCAATAAGTAAAGGACTATTTTTGAAAATAACCTAGGGACTAAGAGTGTAAACAGAAAATTGGAGGGCTGCCCTCATTTGGTCTATAAAAGGCACCCTTTAGTGCCTTAAGTCACAAGTTTTCAATCTCAAAAAATTCCCCCAAGAGGTATTTTGCAAGCTCCATAGATCCGAAATTTGAATTTCAAACTTCAAAACCAAATCTGAAGAATTCTTCCTTTTTTAGATCTTAGATCATTTAAAAATAAAATAAAAAGCAATAGAAAACTCCAGAAGCACTGTTACAATGAGATTTCTAGTTTGATTGCGGGTTTAGCTTGTTAATCCAAGTTCCTAGTGGTCCGGGATTCAATTTCAAAGTTGTTTTGGGTTTAGTCAAGTTATTTTTGGGTGTTGCTAGTTGCTGAGGGTTCAGAAACTGTCCTAGGTCTAATTTCGAGTGACTTTGGTTTCAATCAAGCTATTTTTGGTCATCTATTGGGTGCTGTACTTCTGTAGTGTGTTCGTGGGTTTTTTTTGAAGTTGTTTTGGTTCAGAATTGCCCCTGTTGTCGCTGATTGTGATTGCTGCTTGTCTATTTGCTGTGACTGACTTCTTCTTCTTCGCTGTAACTTCCAGGTACATCTCTTAAGCCTGGCACAATGTAGANTCCATTCGATTTCAAACACTTCTGGACCATTGAATTCATTTCTGGACCTTGCTGTGATCATTTGTTCCCTGTTTGTTCAACACTGTTGGTCGTTGTACACTGCTGCTGTTCATTGCTGCCCTAGCTGACCTTTCTCTTCCATTTCTATTTTATTTCCAGGTACACATTCTCGAGATTGACTTGATGTACCTTTGAGTTGAAATATTGAAATGAAGGCTCACTTGCTTACCTCTTGAGATGTGTGTGTTCAAGTTGTCATGTTAGAATAGATATTAATTGATTTGCACTTGTTAGGCTTATTTTAGATTTGTGTTTACCTTGTATAACTGGACTGAAATTGGACTGTATAACTTGGACTATGGACGATATTAGACTGTTAAACTCTGGATCTAATGTTTATTCGCTCTAAACTAATAGTCTCAACGAAGTGTGGTTAGATATCTGTGATCATTGTAGTTTATGATTGAAAATTGAGTAAAAAAAGAGTTAGAACATAGATTCCTGCTTATACTAAGTCCAGGCACGATAATATTTTCTCGAGTAACAATTCCAGAAGTTCAGCTTTAATAATGTTAGCTTAATTCACTCTGAAAATGAGTAGTATGCCTTGTGTTATCAAAATCATGGTTGCCAGTTCGATTACTTTAAATTGATACCTCCCTATCAATCATATTGATTCTAAACGTTTGCAGTAAGTATTAGGTATAATTTGAGCAATTTGAAATGAATGCTGCATTGTTCTTGTTATTTGAGGTTAATGCTCTAATAGATTAAGGCTTGATAGCATATCTCTGAATCATTTGGCTTCAATATCTGCTGATAGTCAATTCCGTCCAGTGTTAGCCCATTCCTCTTTAGGGCTGGCATTGGGCCTGAGTGCTTGAACGGCCCTCATAAGCTAGGCTGCTTAATTTCGCCTTCTGTTTGGACTGATGGGCTGCCCAATGTGATAGGGATCCAATTCGCCATAGGCTCTGATAATTGAAATATAGCATTGGGCTGCTACACCATGCATTAGTGGGGTTAATTTGAATTGTAGAAATAATAATAGATAGAAGAATCATAAGACCTCTTAGGACATCCTTTTAAAATAAATGAAGTGTGCCCCAACAAACAAAACACGTAAATTGCAGGGCCCTCAACGGATGTATACATTAAAATGCTTAGACTTCGGGATGAGCCGTTTAGCAAATTTCACGGCTTTCCCCAAAGATAATAACACGTTAGCTACTTTAGGCACGTATTTTAAATAATTTTACCATCCTAAATACGGGTGCACATTTATGTGACCCAAATCCAAATCCCAACGAAGTCGAAACGTGTCAAAAATCGCGGGTGCATTTATGTGACGCGGTTCGAGATGTGTTTTCACGACGTTGCAATTCTCTTAAAATAATTATAATAAAAGCGGTTCAAAGTTAAAAGCACATAGGTTAAAACATGTACTAAAATCGAATAAATAAGCCAAATATGACAGTTAAGCGACCGTGCTAGAACCACGGAACCCGGGAATGCCTAACACCTTCTCCCGGGTTAACAGATTCCTTACTCGGATTTCTGGTTCGCGGACTGTTAACAGAGTCATAATTTCCTCGGTTCAGGATTCAACCGGTGACTTGGGACACCATTAATCTCCCAAGTGGCGACTCTGAAATCTTAATAATAAATCCCATTCCGATTGTCCTTTAAGTGGAAAAACTCCTTTATGCCCTTGCGGGTGTAGGAAAAAGGAGGTGTGACACATAGAATTCCGGATGTTGGAATTAGGCTCTAAGGCTTATCTGCTTCAATGAAAGAGAATATCTTCAGAATTGATCGAGCTAGTATGCTCAACTGAGTTGTGGTAGCACAGGAAGGTGCATGAGGTGCTGGACAGTGATTTCTGATTGCTTCAGTGTAGTTCTCAGCACGTTCGAGGACGAACGTATGTTTAAGTGGGAGAGAATGTAACGACCCGAGCGGTTGTTTTGAGTTCTAGCGCTCCGTTCAGCAGCCTAAGGTCGTGAGCAGCTTCATTTTAGGTATTGTGACTTGTCCGCGTGGTCGGAATTGAATTTCGGGAAGTCCAGAGTTGATTTGGAAAGAGAATTCTCATTTCGGAAGCTTAAAGTTGAAAGAATGAACTAGGATTGGAATTTTGAGTAAACGACCTCGAAATCGGGATCTGAAGGTTCCAGCAGGTTCGTATGATGATTTCGGACTTGGGCGTATGCCCGGATCGGGTTTTGGATAACCCAGGAGCGTTTTGGCGCCTATTGTGGAAGTTAGCATTTTTGAAGAAATTTCGTAAGTTTGGCTTGAAGTGCATTTCAGTGTTATCAATGTCCGTCTGGGATTCCGAGTCTATGAATAGCTCCATATGGTGATTCTGGAGTTGGGAGCGCGATCGGAAGTGAAATCGGAGGTCCGTAGGTCATTTTGGAGTCATTTGGCTAAAGATACAAATTTGAAAGTTTTGAGAAGTTTGACCGGAAGTGGACTCTTTGATATCGGGGTCGGAATCCAATTCCGAAAGTTGGAGTAGGTCCGTAATGTCGAATATGACTTGTGCACAAAATTTGAGGTCAATCGGACGTGATTTGATAGGTTTAAACATCGAAAGTAGAAGTTTGAAATTTTAAAGCTCATTAAGCTTGGATTGGAGGTCGATTCGTGATTTTGGCGTTGTCTGAGGTGATTTGAGGCTCCGATCAAGTCCGTGTTATGTTTTTGGACTTGTGCGGGTGTTGGGTTTTGGAGCCCCGGGGGCTCGGGTGAGATTCGGGATCGCTTCGGAGTGATTTGCTAAGAAATTTGGATTGCTGGTACTGGTATGATCGCAATTGCGAAGTATTGGTCGCAATTGCAACCTCGCATTTGCGAGGTTTCGTTCGCATTTGCGAACTTGGGCTACTGAGTGGGTGATCGCATTTGCGAGGGGGACCATCGCATTTACGATGCTGTCCACTTCGCATTTGCGAAGTAAATTGTCGCAAATGCGACGATGGCAGGTGGGGGAAGGCTTCGCATTTGCGACCCTCGCATTTGCGAACCTGGTGTCGCAAATGCGACATCAGGGGCCTGTGTCAAACTTTTTATTTCGGGATTTAGGCCATTTAGCTCATTTCCTTCATCCCCTTAGGCGATTTGGAAAGCATTTGAGGAGGGATTTCAGTCATCATCAAAGAGGTAAGTAATTTCTTCACATCTTAAGTTAAAAACATAGATTATGGGTAGATTGACATGAAAAAATATTAGGGAAATCAAGGGTTTTGGATGAAAGACCTAGAATTTGATAAAAACAAGATTTGACCATGGTTTTGGGTATGGAATTTAGAGAAAATTATATATTTGGGTTTGTGAAGCTATGGGAAATTTTATCTTCAAAAAATTTCGGATTTCGGGCACGTGGGCTCGAGGACGTTTTGGTCAACTTTTCGATCGGGGTTAGGAATTGCTATAAATTAGATTGTATTGAGTAATTGAGCATATATTGATGGATTTGCATAACCGTTGGCTAGTTTTGGAGCGTGGTGCATCAATTAGAGTCTTCGGAAGGGCGAGGAATGCCGGTTATGAATCTTCGGAGCGAGGTGAGTCTCCTTTCTAACCTTGTAAGAGGGAATTGTCCCCATAGGTGAAATAATTGATTATGTGCTCCTAATTGCGGGGGCTACGTACGCACGAGGTAACGAGAGTCTGTGCGTAGCTACTATTATACTATTGTCCGGCTAGTCTAGGACCCAAAAGCATGCTATACTTTGAATATTTGTAATCTTATGGATAGTTGAATCGCTTAAACCACATCAAAATAGAATGAATTTCTAACAAGATCTAAACCTCATTTTCGTAAATTGTTGAAAGAGAATTAGCTTTTCTTTGAATAATTGCCCCATGTTGGCTTCTTGATTGAATGTCTCTACGTGTTTATTTTGGAACGGGCCGAACGCCTCGACAGATTAAATAGATGCATCTATAGGTGCGCCGTCGACCCTCGGCAAGTGCACAATTTAATTCTGTTGGATCGGGCCATCGCCTCGGCATTATATGCGTATGCTTGTGTTGCTGCCTTGAACTTGATTAAGTTATTATTGCCTCTTCATGGCTTGAAAACATTTGGATAATTACGAAAAGAAATTTTGGAAATCGCCTATAAAAGAATTAATTGTTTACTTGTTTCCTTCTATTGGATTAAAAATCATGTTTATAGAAATTCGCAATTTAATGCTTTATTGATATCACATTATTGGACCCCTAGTATGTGTCGAAGTCGACCATCTCGTCTCTACTTCTTCGAGATTAGGCGGGATACTCATTGAGTACACGTTGTTTACGTACTCATACTACACTCCTGTGCATTTTTGTTGCACAGGTATATATTACTCTAGCGGCCTACTGGGCATAGCAGCACGGATGATTCGGGGACTAGGTGAGTTGCATTATTCGAGGCGGCCCGCAGCTAGTAAAGTCCCTTCCAGTAAATTGTATTTTCTTTCTGTCCACTGTATTCCGGACGGATGTTGTATTGTATTTTATGTCCTTATCAGTAGATGCTCATGCACTTGTGACACCGGGTTCTGGGATGGTTTTGACATATTTTGTATTGATTGATTATTATTTAATTAGATTTGAGACAATTATCTTTTAAATTGCTAAAGTTGAAAGAAAAATCCTAGATTTTCAAAAGTAATAAAATGAGAATTTGATTAAGTAAATTGGTTGGTTTGCCTGACAGCAGTGTCCGACGCCATCACGACCCTTAGTGGATTTTGGGTCGTGACAGTTTCTACATATATGGGATTGCTTTGATGGACTCCAGGAATCTGGGCATAGTGATGGTCGTTGGTTGAGTTTTGAGGATTAAGGGTAGGTTGTAGTGCGTTTTGAGGAGTATGGTAGGTGGTGGTTTGTAGGTATTGAGTTGGGTGGTGATGATGTTGTGGAGGGGTTGGTACTAGTGGAGGATTAGGATTTTAAGGAGGTGTGGCATACTGATGAGGTGCGGGAGGATTTTGTTGGTTTTTTTGTGTTCTAAAGAGGTGCCGGATTTTAGGTGTTTGTGTTCTGTTGGGTGATATCAGGGACGTTCAGGGTAAGGGAAAGATTTGCCAAGTTCTGGACCTGCTTAAGTTCCCCTTATAGCTCCAATATCTTCTGTTCTAATAGTAAAACCAAGTCATTCTGTGCCGGAGTACTCCGACCATCCGAAGTTTCAACATTCTCTGCATTTGTAGCGTTGTCTTTCCTGATACCACTCATATTGTCCATTTTAGATTTTCCCTTGCTTTTAGGATCACTTGGAGGAGGAGGAGGTGGAGGACCTCTACATCTGGTGCGGTATGCTGATGATGCCAGTATTGACGAACCAACATCAGGGGATGGGAATAAACAAATAAAGAAAATAAGAAAACAAAAAGGTAAACAAGTCCATAAGGAGTATTAGAAGGATGTTTGCGGTATTTAAACACATATTGCGGAATTCACGTCCTAATTTGGGGACCTCATTGTGCCCGAGGTAGGCCTAAGCGACATATAGACTTGGAGAAAATCGATTCCAATAACTGTGTCATTTCATGAATATGATAAATGAACCAAATCTCAACTAAAATGACAATAATTATAAAGAGTCACTAATGGCATGTCTTATTACAACCGAAGTCTAAAATGAGTCTAGAAAGCAAGTAAAAACATCATTCCTAATCTATTTGGTCCCACAGGGACCTTCTCCATGCTTGGCCTTCTTTGCTCCATCAATCAGATTCCCCAGGTCGCACATGTCCAACAGAAAATATGCCCTTGCTAGGAGCCCTCCATCATTGACATCCGTATTTTGATAGCCTGTAACCCTCTTTCTCATTTTCCCTTCAAGCTTCATTAATACCTGCTCCAAATATTCCAGCCTTTCTGTTGACTTTGTAGCGATTTCTATCCACTTGTTGATTGCTTCCATGTCCACTTTATGTTGTTCCAAATGCCTCACTTCAGACTCGAAAACTCTTTTGCGCAACATCTTGTATTTGACTTATGATTCAGCAGCGTCGTCTTTAACCCTATTTTTCAGACATCTCCCGCTATATCATCTACCAACTATGATGGATAGAAGTGCACATGGCCAGCATGATACCGATCTGGCTTGATGGTTTCCTTCTCCACAATGATCTTTTTATGCCAGATGTGTTGTGCTTCGAACTTGAATAGAATGGCGTTCCCCTGGAAGTCTGCTTAGTACTGAACCATTTTGGAAACTCGTGGTATAACCTATTTTCTCCCAGCTTGTCTCATAATCCTGATATGAGCATAAGGATAGATTCCCCTCAATCCAATTAGCACTAGATGAGGAGTATCTCTTGACCTGATGATGAATTCACTGCTAGGGAACCACTCGAACATCCTATGTACCTTGTCATTAGTCAGATTGCTGAAGAAGTGTGCCCAGATCACAACGTTTTCTGGTTGTGCAAACCTATTTGGGATAAAAGTCATATTCTTCGGATGGTGATAGGATATGTGGTCATTCCATGGTCGTTGCGGAAGTTCTTGACGGTATTCTCCTCTTTGAAGGTGTTCCAACAACCATACTTGCAGCAAGAGATTGCAACTCTCGAAATGCATATACCCCTTTTTGCAACAGTCTAAAGCCCGATACATATCAGCTAGAATCATAGGGACAATAGTGTAGGTTTGCCCCTCAATCCCCTTCATTAAAGCCTTAGTGACCATAGCTAGGTGAGTGTGAATCCTTTCTCCTTGTATTGGGAATACCAACATACCTAGAAAATAGAAAATGAATACAAACACTCGACGGTGAGTCCAACCCAAAGAAGTGATGGCAAAATCATCATGGTAAAGGTGGTATGACTTGCTGTGCCCATAACTCTCATAGATGTAATCGAATGGTATGTAAGACTTCTTCAGACAGACTAAATCATCATTTTTCCTGAAACCCATCATTTTCAAGAAACCTTGAGAAGTGCGGTTTTCCTGTACCAACAAACCAGGGCTATCCCATGGGAGCCTAGCGAAACCTCCTATTTCTTCTAAAAGGGGAGTCATTTCTATGTCACCAAAATGGAAAACGGCTCTCTTCTCATCCCTAAACATGGTGGCGGCCTCGATTAATGCATTGTCTGGCTGAATGTCTAACATAGAGGGTAAATTCCAGAGGACTCTCTTCTCATGGTTTTTTTCATTTGGCGGGAGATTTTCCCACCAATCTAGCAGCAAAGGTGGGATATTTCAAACTATGCCGAATTTGGGGACTTCGTGCCTCATTTCTGCAAAATAAATAAAGTTAGCCCTTTCCCCTCCGGATTTGGCTATTTACACGTTAATGATCAACATATTTGGCATGTTTTCTCCAAATAAAGCACAAGTCATGATTGTGTCCATTGGGATTATGGAAATCCCGACGGACATTGGACAAGGCTTGCCTTAGCGAGTTATTATGCCGACATCGTTCTAACCCATACTAGGTTTGGACATGGTGCATGCACAGTTAATATTAGAGTGGGGATTTCTAGAAGTGTCTAGACCGGTACCCTCAAGCAAAAAACTTGAGAGGGAAAGTCACGGAACTGTCGACTGCACCGCTGATCGACTAGTTTTACCACAAATAAGCCTTTCCAAATTTAAAGGGTGATTTTAGGAAGAGCGTGGACACTCATCAAGCGCCACTACGGTATTAATTACGCACGAGTGGAATGTGATATAGAGCATGCTTTATGCAAAGATAAAACAACACGTTGTTAAATATTTTGCATGATGAAAATAGTATATGTAGTATTGAATGAAACGTAAAGACATAAAAGAAAGGAAAACAAGGAAGAAGTTAGTTCGCGCAATGTGAAAAATTGTAATAAAGTAGACAAGGGAGTGAGGGTGGGGAGAGACATGATGTAGAAATTCTTAAAAATGTCTAAAGGAAAACGCATGTTATGAGCAAATGGAGCAAAGATATTAATGCGAATTCAAATAAAGGGAGTGTACAAGTAGCAATAAAAAGGAAATGGGAGCAGGATATTCATGTAACAGAAAAATAATAAAGAAACGCTTATCAGAGAAGACTAATTCATATAGACCAAGTTCACTTATGGTAAGAGCCTAAAAATCCCTAGCAGAGTCGCCATGCTGTTGCACCCTTTTTTTTTTCCGCGAAATCAGGTTTCGACACGTGACAACTATTTTAAGGAAGGGTGTTAAAAGAGAGAGTCCCGACCTAACGGGTTTGAGGTGCGTTAGGGCACCTACTTGCAAGTAACTCTAGTTTAACCAATTTGCGTCACCAAAGGAGAAGGTGTTAGGCATTTCTCGAGGTCCACAACTGTGGGTCCTGGCCGAACTCGAATTATATGAATTATTCTAAAACAAAAGGGAGAGACAAGAAGTTGGGCAATTATTATCAAAATCTACCAATAAAAAAATAATTGATTTTTAAGACAAGATGGGGAGGGGGTCCTAAGTTTTTTAGCATAAAGGATCACCCCGTGCAACATAAATAATACTTTGTAACTCCCTCGAGATGGGGTGTTACTCGTATTATTTAGCGGGCACAGACTATCATGTCCTGCTACCCGATTACTATATTTAAGTTGTTACCTAAGGCGCACTAATTGATTCTAAGCCGTACCTTATGCGTGCACTACCCGTCCCATGCCTATGGTCCAGAAGGCGTTTGGACCTCTATTTTGGGTGGTTGTAGACTTAACTCAGTTGCTCAAAATGATAAAACTAGGCGACAGTCAAAAACAGATAGCACTGCACGTAATTGCAATAAAGGGGCTCAAGTTAGCCTCCACACTTAGACAAAAAATGCACGCAAACACATTATACAGTTTTAAAATTAATACGGGATGGGGTCCTTAAATCCTATAGGCATGACTTCTATGTGATTCAGAATTTTAAAACATGCAGGCAATTTCAGATGCAAGGCGCAATTTTAGAGTCATGCTTTCCGAATAACTATATATTTTAGGGAATCTGGTATTGTGTATTGATTACTAAAATCATAGGTTATAAGTGTTTAAACCTGTAGACATGATATCTAGGTGCAGTAGTTAGCAGTGATAACCATGGGAAATATTCAGAATTACTTAGTTTGATCCTATAGGCATGCTTTCTAATAGTGGCAACGAAACAGTGTTTGAAAGTTCAATATTAGCACTTAAAAGCGGTGGGATTATCCTATAGGCAGGATTTCTACAATTAGCGATTGAAACTGGTTTTATCTCCTATAGGCGTATCTCCTAAGTGAGTAATAATAACAACAACACATTAACCAATTAAGACCCTATAGGCATGATTTCTAAAATGCAGATTCGTAGCACATAAACTAATATAATCCTATGATCATGGTATCTAGTGAATATGCTGCAATTGAGAGATTGGTCATTTTATTTCCTATAGGCATGATATCTAGCAATTATGTAGAAGCAGAATATGTTGAAAATTGAAGTCCTATAGGCAAGTTATCTAACACACATAGAAGTAGAATATGTTCGAGCAAATTAAACACCTATAGGCAGGATTTCTACTCGTTTCATATAAATATTAAAGTAAACCCATTTTTTCAATTTTACTAACACCCCAATTGTTATTACAGGCCCAATGAATGAAATAAATTACAAAGTTATAAAATAACTATAGTAGGCCTTAGACAGGCCGAAAGTATACCTGGCCAGGCCAGACCATCAATTTCAAGTCCACATAGTTTCATAGCAGCCCAGAAAATAATCTTCATAGCTAAAAATCCAGTATCCATATCAAAGATTCAGAAAACAGCCATGTACACAAGCCCATTTGGCTCATTCAGTAGCCAGAAAAGGGGGTAGGATGGAGCATTTAGGACAGAGTGCCAAAGAACCTTAGACCTTAGTGTGTCAGAGTTCACAAGGGTCTCAATTGGACCCCGAGCAGTGCTCACACTAGGTAGCCTTGTCTTCCAGCTGGCTAAGAATGAGAACTTATAAGATCCCAAGGAACAAGTGAAAGAGAGTAAATTAAGGTTGAGGGACAACACTGAAGGATACAAACATAGTCAAGTTGAGCACATAGAGCAAATAATCAAACAGGCTTTAGGTTTTAAGAGCAGACTTAGCAAAGATTTAGAATATCAAGTTCAACACCTAGTGCATAAGTAGTCACACATTAACAAAACGGGTTTGCACGATTGGTATACACAGACTCATAATAAGGAAAAAGTTCAAATTATGCTAAGTGTAGGTACTAGTGTTATAAGAAGGAATCATATTGATTGGCAACAGAACTTAGACAGGATGAGAACAGATTATTGCAACTACTGGGAAGTCAATACATTCTAGAAGCATACTAATAAGGAATAGGATCAAACATGCTACATAAGCAGGATATCATCTCAACAAATTCAGAATAGGACAGGAAACAGACTGAGGCTATATGGTTAATGTATATATTCATGCTTTGAACACAATCAACTAGTCTATTAAAAGGGATACAAACCATGTAAGCAAAGCATATTCAAGTAACATGATCGATGGCAAATTAAACAACAAAGAGATGCAAAGGTCCTAAACATCAGTAAGTTGCAACACATAGGCTCGAAGAGAACCTAATTAACTCAAATTAGTTTTGGGCATGTTTCAATTTACCAACATAATGAAGTCAAGGGTTAAAGAAACCTAAAACTGAAGTAAAGCAATCTGAATTGCACACAAGAACAACCCAGAAAAACACATTAAACTACAATCTCCAGAAGTGAAAACATATGCAAATCACAGATACATAGGAATGAAACTACAAAGTCCAGTAACTCACCAGCTAAGCAAAAATACAAGAAAGAACAAAAATCCACGGTGCTCTGAATATCAATGAAGAACAAGAACCCAAAATTTCGGTGGTCTTGGCTTTCAGCCGGCCAAGAACCAAAGTATAGAATGAGATAATGAAGGAATAATAGAATAGAGCTTTTAAATTTAGTGAGATTACAGTGATTCAAGTCTGTCCAAAAAGGGGAAGGGGAATGGGTTTATATAGGAGTGGAAACTAAACACCCAAACAAGAAAAATCATCAATCAAATACGAGAAAGGAAAGAACATCTCAACCTAATTTTTTAGGAAAAGTGAAAAATCGGCAGAATCTAAATAAAAATCAAACATCACATAGAATAGGACGAATATGGACAAAATATCACTCAAAATCAGAGATTTGAACCACTTTTGGTTCGATTTGAAGAGATCTATAAACCCTAGTTTCAGGGTGAGTAAGAATCAACAAAAATACACATAGATTTGTACCCATAATAGAACAAAGGATGAATATACACGGAATAGCAGAAAGGTCAAGGATTTGAACCGACTTTGGTTCAATTTTGATGAGGTTTGCTTGCCATGTTTATCCAAGCAACTAGGTAACACCACAGATGAACAATCAGTAGTGAGAGGAGACCAATAAGGTAAGCAAATAATAGTAGAATCCCATTATCAACGGGATTAGGAGAGGGGATTTGGGAGTGGCGGCTGGGGTTCTTCAGAAGAGAAGAGAGATGAGAGCATATGAGGGCGGCGGGTTGGAGGGAATGGATTAGGTTT
>NW_017675272.1:11785-56662 GCF_001879085.1 Nicotiana attenuata | reverse complement strand
GTAAATTAAAAACGGGGAGGAGGATGTGGGCCGTTGATCTTTCAAGATCAACGGCTAGGATTAAAAATGAATTGGGCGTGTTAAAATGAAACGGGTACCGATCGGGTATTAGACAGGGTCGTTTGGTCTTGGGCCAGGGTAATTGGGCTGGGTTATTAGGTCCGAAATTGATTAGGAACTTAGGCTAGTTTTTAAATAATCAATATTTAGCAAGAAATAATTTATAAAAATAATTAATAAATACCAAAAAATATTATTTGTGCACTAAAATGATTAAAAATAATATCTTAGCACTATAAAAATATAAAAAGATATTTTTTGCATAAATAATGTAATTATACCTGAATATGGGGTATTATTGCAAAAGATGTGTAATTATCCATAAAATGCAAATGTAATTATGAAAAATGCACTAAAACATTTTAAAACATACATTTTGGTGTAAATAATGAGTTTGGATGATTAAATCACCATAACAATAATTTGAAGGATAATTATTGGGTATTTATACAATAAAATGTAGAAAGAAATTGATTTAAAATCTTTAAAAATTATGTAAAATGCTTGTATAGGTTCATAAACTAAATGATGATGCAAATATACAATTGAAAGTATATATATACAATTTAAAAATATGAGGAAAAAATTGGGTATCAACACATGACACTTGTGGACATGTTGAGCGGATTGATTAGGGGTGTCAGCACGAGGTTTTTGACGTGCGATTTTTTTGTATATGGTTGTGAGCGTGGGGCAAAATAAGGGTGGCGTATCTCGGGTTGACCACGTGGAGTAATAAGGGTAGATATATGCGCATGAGGCGAAATAAGGGTGACATATCGTTTTTATGTACACATGCAGCGTAAAAAGGGTGGCATTTGATGATGTTATGTGATATTTCTAGGTGTCCTTATTGTTGTTGTAATTGTGTTGAGATGGAGCTGTTATTCTTATTTCACAATTGTTTCTGAAAGTCTTTATTTTGTACTTACATGAGATAACCGGTTGTATTTGATATTTCATCACATGCCTTACCTCTATTTGACATTTCGTGATCAAGATTAGTTTTACTACTCTGAGTTGTCATTACCTGTTCAAAAAGGAATTGTGCTTACAGTTGTGTTCCAGTTATCTGTTTTCTTCGATATGTTTATAGAACATGTTATTTGTCTAGTGAGAGTACCACACGACTTGAACCTCGTCACTAATCCACCGTGGTTAGACTTAATACTTACTTGGTACCCATTGTGGTGTTCTCATGCTACGCTTCTGCATATTTTTTGTACAGATCCAAGTACTTCGGACCGGACTGATTGGAAGTAAGCCTTTGCACACACCAGAGACTTAAGATATCCCTACATGATCTGACCGCAGGCCTCGGAGTCACCCTCTTGTTTCATCTTTATTGTTTATGTATTTCAAACAATACTATATTTTGAGATTGATTACGTGTATTCAGTTATAGCTTGTGAGTCTGTACCACCTAGTTCTAGGATATTATGTTGATTATTTTCCACTTGGGCTAGTATTACTCTTATTTTCGCTTTTATGTTAAACATTGTCTCGCTATTTAATGCTTTTATTGCTTTAAATAATGTTTAATGACCGGCTTACCTAGTTGAGAGACGAGGTTCCATCATGACTCCTAAGGAGGAATTTTGGGTCGTGACAGAAGTCCAAGTCTGGAAATACAAAATAAAAATACTGTTTGAATAATAACAACATCAACTAAAATGGAAAAAGACGCCAAAGGCTGGGGTCGAAATGCAGTTCTACCTCGTCTCTCGGTAACTCACAATAACAATCACTGGTCCAACACCTGGATCTGCACAATTAAGTGCAAAATATAGTATGAGTACAACCGGCCCCATGTACTCAGCAAGTATCATAGTTATCCTCGGCGAGGTAGGAATTATCAATGATACTCGCTAATAACTTGCTCAGTTCATAAACTTCACAAGTACACAAAAATAGTATCATCAAATCATAAAACATAGATAAAGTCACCTTGGTGCACAAGAGATAATGTGCCAAGTTCTGTATCAGTTAACAATCCAACATATAGAGAAGATATGCATCTATTATCAAGTCTCGGCGCATAGGTAGACATTAGAGAAGATATGTACCGTTCTCTCAGTAATCAAGCCAAACAACATATAGAGAAGATATGCACAACGATGCATGTATTCATTCAAGATCTAGCATATAGAGAAGAAATGCAAATAAAATATGTATACATTCAAGGAAATTGCAAATAGAGAAGAGATGCAATACCAAACCAAACATTGATCAGTTTTTCCCTCATACCGCGTGTACACCATCTAGAGAGAAACATGAGAGGGCGATCCTAGGGGGATGGATCATTATCCACACGCTGCACGGACAACTCACGTGCCATATATAACAACAGCACAGACCACTCTCGTGCTATTAGAACTTAGATCCGCATGGACCACTCATGTGCTATCAACCCAGTCTATATCACACAGAAATCATATACAAGAATACATGTACATGAATCATAGATATCAAATTACATACTCATGGACTGATATAAGTGACATGCTAAGTAATATAGGTGTAGGCATGTGCAAAGTGTACTACCATAGTTCAAATTAGGCGATTATTCCACACAAATAGCAATTAACAGGTTTGAACAGGAGATCAACCAACAAATAACCTCTAACATGATTCAATTAGCTCACAAAGGGGGTACAACATAAGAAGCATGATAGCATGAAGCTTAGCAATCAATTCAAGGAATAACATAGTCTAAGCACTACCTCGAGCATGGATAAATTCCCGGTGCACGTACATGGGCTCAATCCCCTGCATGTGCGCTGCCCATAGCATGTAGCCATCGCTAATAACTCAGGCAAGTAGTGCCTTAACCAAGTTTAGGTAAGATACTTACCTCAAGCAAGCCAAATCAATACTCTAGACATCCCTTCCCGTGCGAATCGACCTCCGAATGGCTCGAATCTAGCCAAAAATAACTCAATAACGTTAAATAAAGCCATAGAAAACAATCCCAAACAATAAAGCATTAATCTTTACACAAATACACAATGTCAACCAAAAATTCAACCCTGGTCCCACACTCTGAAACCCGATAAAAGTTACAAATACCGAACACTCATTCCAATACGAGTCCAAATAGGTGTGTTTTATTCAAATCCAACCTCAAATCGACCCCCAAATCACAAACTCTCACTCTCTAAAATTCATAATAATAACCCCCAAGTTTCTCCTTTAAATCATATAGTCTAGGTGTAATAATAAAAGGGGAAACATCTAACATCAAAACCAAGTAGATATAACTTACCCCTCAAATTATTGTGAAAATCCTCCAAAAATTGCCTCTAGCTGAGCTCCAAAACTCCAAATAATACAAAATAACCAAACCCTCAAAAAATACATTCTGGCAGCAGTTTCCACATTTACGGACCAAAATCCACTTCTGCGGTACTGCATCTGCGGCAAAACCATCACAGATGTGGATGTGACTTAGCTCCCATCCATCAACTTTTGCGGACTGCTTGTCGCATCTACGCATCCGCTTCTGCAAAGGTACCTTCGCTTCTGCGCAAGCGCATCTGCGCTCCCACCGCTAAATCTGCGGAATTAACCTCCCCCAGTCATACTTCTCATTTGTGGCCCCAGGTCCGCTTCTGCGGACACGCACTTGTGGTAAAAACCTCGCAAGTGCGATAAAACCATAACAGGACTGCCAAACAACATGGAAATGATCTGAAACTCATCCTAAACACACATGAGACCCCTGGGAGCCCCTCCAATCACACCAACCTATCCCAAAACATAACGTGGATCTACTCGAGGCCTCAAATAATAAAAAACAATATCAAAACCATGAGTCACACCTCAATTCAAGCCTAAGGAACTAATCAATTTCAAACTTTCCAAAACTCATTCCGAACCACGTCTAATCAACTTGGAATGACCTCTAATTTTGTGCACAAGTCCCAAATGACATAAAAGACCTATTCCAACTCCTGCAACAACAATCCAAACTTGATCTCATCAAAGTCAACTCTTCGTTAAACTAATGAACCTTATAAACCTTCAAGTTTCCAACTTTTGCCAATTCTAGCCAAACCAACATAGAAACCACCAAATCCAAAATCGGACATATGCCTAAGTCCGAAATAACCATACAAACCTATTGAAACCATCAAAACAATATCTGCGATCATCTTCACAAAAGTCAAACCTTGGTCAACTATTACAACTTAAGCCTCCAATTCACTCCAAAACCTTATCGAAACAAAACCAACCATCCTCCCAAGTCACATAGCACTAAATATACATACGGGGAACATTAAATAGGGAGAACAGGGCTAAAATACATAGAATGACTGATCGAATCATTATATTCTCCCCCTCTTAAATAAATGTTCGTCCTCGAACGCATTTAGCCATACATGAAATGCCGAAAAAGTAAGGATATATGCTTCGCGTATCATGCTCGGTCTCCCAAGTCGCCTCCTCGACTAGTTGACTCCACCACTAAACCTTCATCGATGCAATATTCTTCGACCTCACCTTGCAAACCTACCTATCCAAAATGGTCATTGGCTCCTTATCATAAGTCAAATGCTTGTCAAACTGCACCAAGCTGAAATCCAACACATATGACGGATCCTCATAATACTTCCAAAGCATGAAAACATGAAACACTGGATGGACTCCCGATAAGCTGGGTAGCAAAGCAAGTCTGTAAGCAACCTCTCGAACCTTCTCCAAAACCTCAAATGGACCAATATGCAGAGGGCTCAACTTGCCCTCCTTTTTGAACCTCATCACACCTTTGCTGGGTGAATCTCGGAGTTGAACCCTCTCACCCACCGTGAATGCCATATCATGAGCCTTCTTAACAGCATAACTCCTGAATCAATTTCACCCTCTCCAAAGCATCACGAACTAGATCAGTGCTCGATAACCTAGCCTCCCCAGGCTCAAACCAACCAACCGAAGAACGACATCGCCAACCATATAAGGCCTCATACGGAGCCATCTGAATAATTAACTGATATCTGTTGTTGTAGGAGAACTCTGATAATGGCAAAAATTGATCCCACTGACCCCTTAATGGAATGACACAGGCTCGCAACATGTTCTCCAACATTTGAATAGTACGCTTGGACTGCCGATATGTCTGGGGATGAAATATTGTACTTTGCTCGGCCGGTGTGCCCAAATCATGCTGCACTGCTCTCCAAAATTAGGATGTAAACTAAGTGCCTCGATCCGAGATAATTGACACAGGCATACCATGAAGGCGAAAAATCTCTGTAAGAAAAATTCGAGCCAGTTGCTCTGAAGTATAGGTAGTCATGACTGGAATACAGTGTGCAGACTTGTTCAGTTTATCCATAATGACCCAGACAACATCAAATATCCTCAAGGTCATTGGCGACCTAACCAATCTGTAGTGATACGATCTCATTTCCACTCCGGTATATCGAACTTATGAAGCAAACCACCTAAATAGTTAACCTGCTGACGGTTCAAACATTATGCAACATACTCAACAATATCCTTCTTCATCCTCTGCCACCAATAATGTTGCCTCAAATCATGGTACATCTTTGCTGCACCAGGAGGAATAAAATACGGCGAACTACGGGCCTCCTCAAGAATCATCTCCCGCAACCCATCCACATTAGGAACATAGATCGAACCTTAAAGACTCAATACTCCATCATCACCAATTGTCACCTCCTTGGCATCACCATGATGCACTGTGGCCCTAAGGACAAGCAAGTGGGGATCATCATACTGATGCGCCTTGATGCATTCAAACAAGGACGATTGTGATACAACACAAGCAAGAACCCTACTAGGCTCCGAAATATCCAACATCACGAACCTTTTGGCCAAAGCTTGAACATCTAAAGCTAATAATCTCTCCGCAGATGGAATGCGAGCAAGACTTCCCATGTGTTCCGCTTTCCTACGCAACGCGTCAACTACCATATTGGCCTTCCTCGGATGATAAAGAATGGTGATATCATAGTCCATCAGTAGCTCTACCTACCTCTGTTTCCTCAAGTTCAAATCCTTTTTCTTGAATAGATGTTGGAGACTCCGGTGATCTGTATATACCTCACACGACACGCTCTAAAGATAATGCCTCCAAATCTTGAGCGTATGAACAATAGTTACTAACTCCAAATCGTGCACGGGGTAGTTCTTCTCATGGGCTTTAACTGATGTGAAGCATAGGAAATCACTCAACCATCATCCGTCAACACATACCCAATGCCAACCTGTGAAGCATCAAAATAGATTGTATAAGAACCCGATCCCAAAGGCAAAACCAGAACTTGAGCTGTAGTCAAGGCAGTCTTGAGCATCTGAAAGCTCTCCTCGCACTCATCAGACCGCCTGGATGGAGCACCTTTCTGAGTCAACCTAGTTAGTGGGGCTGCGATAGATGAAAACCCCTCCATAAAACGTCGATATTACCCAGCTAACCTAGGAAACTTTGGATCTCTATAGTGGGAGAAGGTCTGGGTCAACTCTGAACTACCTCAATCTTTTTTGGATCCACCTTAATCCCCTCACTGGACACCACGTGTTCCAAGATTGCAGTTAGTCTAACCAGAACTCTCACTTGGAGAACTTAGCATATAGCTTCTTTTTCCTCAAAGAAAGGAGCATGAAACTCAAATGATGCTCATGCTCCGCCCGACTACAAGAATACACTAATATATCATCAATGAACACAATGACGAAGGAATCCAGATAAGGCTGAAATACACTTCATCGAGTGCATGAAAGCTGGTGGGGCATTGGTCAGCACAAACGGCATCACCATGAACTCATAATGCCCATAACGGGTCTTGAAAGTCGTCTTATGAATATTTGAAGCCCTAATCTTCAACTGATGGTACCCTGATCTCAACTCAATCTTCGAGAATACCCTAGCACCCCGAAGATGATAAAATAAATCATCAATACGTTGTAGAAGATACTTGTTCTTGATGGTAACCTTATTCAATTGCTTGTAGTCAATGCACATCCTCATAGAACCATCTTTTTTCTTCACAAATAGTACCGATGCTCCCCAAGGTGACACACTATGCCTGATGAAACCCTTATCAAGTAATTCCTATAATTGTTCTTTCAATTCCTTCCATTTCATTGGTGCCATGCGATATGGTAGAATAAAGATAGGCTGAGTGGCCGACACCAAATCAATACCAAAATCAATACTCTATCTGGTGGCATGCCTGACGTGTCTATAGGAAAACATCTAAGAACTCCCTCACTATTGGAACTAACTGAACATTAGGAGTATCAGCACTAACATCCCTCAGAAAGGCCAAATACGCCAAACACCCCTCCTCAACCATCCGTTGAGTCTTCAAGAATGAAATTACTCTACTAGGAGTGTGACAGAGAGAACCTCTCCCTTCCAGCCTCGACAACCCTAGCATAGCCAACATTATGATACTAGCGTGACAATCAAGAATAGCATGGTACGGAGATAGCCAATTCATGCACAAAATCACCACAAAATCAACCAACTAGGTAATGAAAAGATGAACTCTAGTCTCATAACCCCCAATGGTAACCACACAAGACCAATATACATAATCCAACACAATAGAATCACCCACCGGTGTAGATACATGAATAGGAATATCATGAGAATCACGAGGCATATCATAATAACGAGCAAAATATAATGTCACATAAGATTAACTGGAACCAGGGTAAAATAATACTGACGCATCCGTGTGGCACACTAAAACAATATCTATGATCACGACATCGTAAACAACTTCCTTTGACCTGAATGGAAATGCATAGAAACGGGCCTGTCCACCACCTGACTAACCTCTCCCTCTAGGGCAACCTTGAGTTGATTAAGCCCTACCCCTAGCTGGCTGCGCGGGTTGTGTGGATAATGGTGCTGGAACTATAGACTGTATGATCTACTCTGGTGTACTACTCAGAAGTCTGGGGTAATCCCTCTTGCAATGACTCACGTCCCCACACTCGAAACAACCCTTCCTCTGACGAGGTTACTGACCTTGTGACTGACCCTGATAACCCAGATAACCGCATGTGGAGCCCTGAGTAGATGAAGCGCGATAAGAACTCTGTGCTGGCAGCACCCCGAATGATGACTGAACTGGGCGAGAACTGTATGAACTGTGGAAAATTGATGAACCACCGGGAATCTGACGAGCTTTCTGAGCGAGCCTTAAAGGATGACCTCTGTTGTGATGTGACTGGCCTCAAGACGAGGCACCACTAATACCACCTGAACCACGGGGCCTCTTGTCCTCCCGCTCCTCTTGCTCAAGCCTATAAACATGCTATAAGCGCCTGGCAATTTCAACCACCTGGTCAAATCTAGCATCCATCTCGGACTCTCGGACCATACCATATAGAAGGCCATAGTTGAGGCCATCAATGAACCTCGTGATCATCTCCCTCTCAGTAGGAACCAATAATACTACATAACCTACCAACTTTGTGAATCTTATCTCATACTGGGTCACATTCAAGGCCCCTGGCGTAGATGCTATTGTCACGACCCAAACTGGAGGGCCATGACTAGCACCCAGCCATACTTACCGAGCACCAACATACATTTTATCTAACCTTCTTTATTATCTTTTAGGGCTGACGAGATCAATATAAATGGTAGACATGGGTCATGGACAACCAACAATAAAATATGATGGCATGAACATACATAACATGGGATGACTAGACAATCAAGAAACTATATATAAGGTACGAGCTACCACACTACCATGAGAGACTATACAACAAAAACCAGCCGACAAGGCCTACCAAACTATACATGAGTCGACACTTGTCTATGAGCCTCTAAAGGAACATAAGTGTTGCAACATAGCCGGAACAGGGCCCCGACATACCCATAGTATCTATAACAAAAATGCATACCAAGACCACGGCAAGTCCGAAGAAGGGATCTCGCCAATCACCGCTGAACTGGACAGCCTACTATGGTGGGGGAGCTGCGCCTGCCTGTCTATCAGGACCTGCAGCACGACATGCAGCGTCCACAAATAAAAGGACGTCAGTACGAATAAAGTACTGAGTATGTAAAGCAGGGAACCATAAGTACGCACAGTAATGTAAGCAGGGATAGAGAATAAACAACCTGTAACATCTAGGTACCTCTAAGGCTACTGACATGAAATGTGTGATACATATGTATATATACATAAACTTTTAAAACATATGCCTCTGTGGGCATCATCATCATCATATCGTACCCGGCCGTAATAGGCTCGGCAAAAACGTACCCGGCCATGTGGAGCTCGGTAAAACCCAACTGATCAGTAGTTGCACAATAGGTGCCGTACCCGGCCGACTATAGCGCGGCTCGGTAGAGTAAAATAGATACATATATATAATGCATGCTCGACTCATGGACTCACGTTCTAAACCTTTCGGAGTGACGTAAGGTCGGTATCCTCTGTACATGTTATTAGGACTAACTCTTCACCATGAACCTTATAAGAATCAGGAAGTACCAATAACATTGATAACATAAGAATAAGAGAAGCAACATCAACATCAATCGTTCCATAAGAGGGGAAACAATGTAAGTACTGCTAGCTTCTAAGAGTAGAGTATCTTTGGAAGCTCGTTCATTACATTATGTACAATCGGAGTCGTGCAAAGGAAGGAAAGGGATAGCCTCACATACCTTGTATATACTGCCCCAATCTCAAGCTATGCAATTTTCACGACTCCTTAGTCTACAATAAGAGAAACGATACTATAGTTACCATTCAAGCGTCATAACTATTATGTATCGACCACAACCTATTTTACGATGAAACGGACAACACCTCCCCTATATATATGACTTCACACAATTCCAAAAAATTACCAAACAGCCCAAACAACATCAATAATAATCATATTGAGCCTCCCAAAACAGTCTACGCACAACCAAATCACTTCATACATACGACGGCCACCGTAGTCGTGTCAAACGACCCGAAAATGTTACGAAGAACTACCAGCCCACAACCCTACATCTATATGGTGTTTCTCCCCACCCTTCCTCCTCCAAAACTCCACAAAACAGTAGTAAAACACGCAGCCCAACAGCAACACAAAACAGTCCACAAAACAGTCCGCTACAAGTGAATAACTCGAACTCACGGCTTCCGATCACCGTCCCGTGAGTTCTTACATGTATAGAACGAATTACCATGAATTCACAGCAGAATTAATGTATGAAAGATAGCAGTAAACTCACCTTACTTGTTGGATAACTCAGCCCTTATCTTGGTTCTTCAAACTCTAGGGTTTACCCCCAATTTGAACTTGAAAGAGAGGGAAAATCAATTAGGGTTTGTGGATAATTTTTGGGAGGAAGTTTGCAGGGGTTTAGGTCTGGTTATTTGTGAAATATAATGAGAGATATATTGCAGAAGATAAGCCTTTTAATGGGCTCTTTGTCTGACCCGAAATTGCCTCTTTTTGGGCTATCATTTAATCAAGTAGGTGACCCACCTACTTGTCACCTAGCAGCTTGTGCAGTCTCGCAAAAATGTCTATATCTCCCTACTCCAATGTCGTAATGATAAAAGGTTTAATGAGTTGGAAATTAGACTCATAGATCTTCAATTTGGTAGGTAGATCACCCCGTAATTCCAAGTATATTGGGAGAAAAGCTTAATAACATTTGACCTAAAGTTTAAGTAAAACTATGAACCTAAGTTGCAACAACTCTTGTCGACTTTTGTTTCATAACTCGTTTGACTTCAAGACTATGATACGGATATTTTATAATTCATATACCTTAAAATAAGACCTCTTGAGAGTATTAAGCACCCCTAGGTTTACCCAAAAATACGGCAGACAACATCCTTGATTCGTTTAACTTCTAATACTTGTTAACCACCCTTATACACCTTTGTATCATTTAAGACCAATAGGATTAACCTCTTATCATCTTAAAGATAATCTCTTCATGGATTTACGTCGACGACCTTATGGCATGAACTAACGTATGTGAATATGGGTTGTAACAGCTATAACTCCATATGCAACTCCTCTCTGTGAGTCTGTGAGACAAACTTCTCTAAGAAGAGAACTGAGAACTGATGCCATGTAAGTGGTGTTGTGCCAGTTGGTCTGCCTGACTCATAGGTCTTCCACCACCTGTAGGCTGGCTCTGTCAGCTTAAAAGTGGTAAAGTCAACTGCATTAGAGTTCACAAGACCCATTGTGCAAAGATTCTGATGACGCTGATCAAGAAAACCCTATGTATCCTCTGACTCTCCTTCACTGATCTGGGGAGGACGAAGCCTCTAGAATCGCTCTAACCTCTTTTGCTCCAGATCAGTCAAAGATGGTCGAACTCCGGCATATGCCACAACAACTGGTTGCACTAGCAACACCCTCGGTGTCTGATAACGTTGAGCTAGCTACTTTACTGTACGTACATTAGGAGTCTAGGCTCCTCCCCCACCCTGTGAGGTAGCTGGTCTAACTGCTATCATACTTGCCTGAGCCAAGCTCGTATACACACTGCCAAAGCCTCCTGAAGACCAGGTATAAAAATAGGTACTACCGGAGTCTGAGTTGGTCCCACTGGCTCAACCATATTCGGAACTTGCTCCTCCACTAGAAAAACTGGTGGATCCACTGATGCTGCTGTAGCTGTAGCGCGAGCCCTACCTTGGCTTCTACCTAGGCTCCGCCCTCTTGTGGTCCTGACCAATGGCACTAGTCTGGCTGATCTGGCTAAACGTGTTCTCCCATCTATAAGAGAGCATCGGAGTAAAGGTTTAAACTTTTGAAATAACAAATCCGCATGACAAGAATGAGAGAAAGCAAAATTTTCCTAACAGTTTGGTAGCCTCTCGAAGATAAGTATAGACGTCTCCATACCAATTCTCAAGACTCTACTAAACTTGTTCATGACCAGTAGAACCTATGAACCTAGGGCTCTGATACAAACTTTTCACGATGAAAAACCACAAACCAATTGTGATTATGCCTAACTCACTTGCTAGGAAAGCAAAACATAACAAAAACGAAATAAGACAACAGATCTAACGAAAATAGTACAAGTCTAAACCAAATGCCCTAAATAAACTGTGTCAATACATAAAAATCCCCCCAACAACTGGTAATACAGAGTCATGAGCTCTATAATAGAAGTACAAGTCTGAAAATACAAAATGAAAATATGTTTGAATGATAACAACAATAATTGAAATGGAAAGAGATGCCAAAGATTGCGGTCAAAATGCAGTTCTCCTCGTCTCTCGGCAACTCACAGCAGCAATCGCAGCGGCTCTCGGCTCGGTCCAACAACTGGATCTTCACAATTAAGTACAGAGTGTCGTATGAGAACAACCGACCCAATGTACTCAACAATATCACAACTAACTTCGGCGAGGTAATAGAGGCAAGAATTATCAATGATACTCGCTAATAACCTGCTCAGTTTATAAACTTCACAAGTAAACAACAATAATATCATCAAATCATAAACATAGATAAAGTGACCTCGGTGCACAAGAGATAATGTGCCAAGATCTATATCAAATAAAAATCCAATATATAGAGAAGATATGCATCTATTATCAAGTCCCAATGCACAGGCAGACATATAGAGAATATATGCACAACGAGGTATATATACTTTCCAGATCTAGCATATAGATAAGATATGCGAAAAAAGCAGTATTGTACTCTTTGAGACTTGATATGTATTTCATTTAGTGTATATGACTCAGTATTACTGGGTTTTCGGTAGTTGATTACTATACCCACGTTTGGCAGTACTGTCATATTTCACAGTTTTCATTAGTTTGATGTTGTTATATTTTGATTGACATCATTATGTGATAGGCTTACCTAGTCTTAGAGACTAGGTGCCCATCATGATTCCTGCGGTGGGAGTTTGAGTCATGACATTAGGAGAGTTTTGGTTGGGTTGCAGTTGTTTTGCACAGCTGATGAAAAATTGGTATTGTTAGTCTATAGGTCTCACAAATACGACCCGTTTACAAATGCAAGCTTCGTTTTTGCGAAGTTAGGCTCGCAATTGCGATGTAGGGCTGGGACTACTTAACTTTTGCAAAGATATGGCCGCATTTGCAAGATGGTGGTGTGTCGCATTTGCGACTGGGAGCTGGGTGGACAACTTCTCAAATGCGAAGCTTCACCACATTTGCGATGGATGGATACTTCACAAACGCGAAGTTAATATCACATTTGTGATATCAGAAGGATTCAGACACTGCTCGCTTTTGCAAACAGTGGTTCGCTTTTGCGAACATCACAATTAAGATAATTTTAGTTGGGTAAAATATGGAGATTTTGGGACTTAACTCATTTTACATTATTTTGAAACCTAGACTCCATAGAGGCAATTTTTTGAGAGCATATTTCTTCACAAATTCATAGGTTACTAATCTTAACTTGGTTTTGTTCAATTTCTATTACTTTTTCATGAATTTCATCATCAAATCTGAGTATTTATTTAAATGTAGAAATTGGAGTTTGGGGTAAAATTTAGGGTTTTTTTAAAATTGAGATTTAGACCTCAAATTGAGGTTGGATTTTAAAACAAATCACATATTTGAGCTCGGGGGTGAATGGGTAATCGGGATTTGGTCTTAATTTCATATTTCGACCACGTGAGCCCGGGTTGACTTTTTGTTGACTTTTTAAATTATGTTAAATATTGAACGTTTTTCATTCGAGGGTAATTTCTAAAGCTTGTTTTGAATTTGAACAATATTGACTAGATACGGGTCGTTTTGAGGCTTGTTATAAAGGAAAAGCTATGTTGGATTGTTGATTGTGTTTCGGAAAAAGGTAAGTATCTTGGTTAACCTTGATTTGGGAGAAATAAGATATAATCGAGTCTATTTGATATGGTATCCATGTGTTGGGGGCGGCGTATATACAAGGTGATGAATGTGAATGTGTTGGCCATAAGATAAGCATGCTGGTAGAATTAGCCTTACTTGTGCCATGTTACTTGTGTATTGTGCCTTCTGTGCTTTAGATAGATTGTTTAATTCTTTAATTACTCATATTCATGTTATTTCTTATGATGATATTTTTGTGATATTGGGCTTTGAGATCGTTGAATTATTGGTTGGTTGTTGGTGCTAAATTATTGGAAGATTTTCACATGACGAATTGTGTTCAAATACTATTATTGGTGTTGAATTTGCTTCCCACGGTGCCAGGTATTGTGTTGTTTGTGATGCTTGGTGAGGATGAGTGAAATGCACGAAGGTGTTGCCGTGCTTGTGAGGATGAGTAATGTTTCATGAAGGGCATTTCCGTTCCTTATTCAGATATTGATATTATTGCACGAAGGGTATTGCAATGGCCCGACCGTCATTTTAAGCTTTAGTATTTCGTTTGGTGGTTTGAGGTCTTGATAGCTTCATATGATATATTACGACTTGTGGGTATGGTTGGTTTCGATGTTCGAGAGGTTCGGGATTTGATTCGGAAGATTAGTTTTCTATTTGGAAGCTTTAAGTTGAAGAGTTAACCAAGTTTTTGACTTTTGTATCTCAGATTTGTATTTTGATGATTTCAATAGGATCATATGGTTATTTTGGACTTAGGCATATGTTCGGATTTTGATTTGGAGGTTCCTAGGTTGATTTGGCTCTATTTGGCAAAAGTTGGTAATTGGAGGGTTTAGAAAGTTTCTACGTTTGACCGAGAGTTGACTTTGTGGCTATCGGGTTCGCAATTTAGTTTCGGGACTTGAATAGGTTCGTTTTGTCATTCAAAACTTGTATGAAAGTTTGGTCTCATTTTGATTTAGTTTGATGAGATTTAGACGCCTAGTTGTGATTTTGGAATTTCTTGAGTTCAATTGTGATTTTTATGCGTTCGGTATTCGATTCGTGTTTCTATATGTGATTTTGACTATCCAATAGTGCGGCGTGTTCGTATGAGGTTTATGTACTTGTTGGTATGATTTGACAGGGTCTTCAGGGGCTCGAGTGAGTTTCAAATTGATTTTGGGTTGGTTTGGGAATTCCATAATTTCTAGTACTGTTGTTCTCGCATTTGTGAGGAACTGGTCGCATTTGCGACCACCGCATTTGTGTCGTTCTTTTCCCTATTGAGAATATGCATGTGCTGGGTCATCTTCACAATTGCGAGATAGGAGTTCTATTTCTAATAGTGGGTGGTTCGCTTTTGCAAGGTCAGGCGTTGCTTTTGCGACTAGGCCATCTGAGGTGGGACTTCACGTTTGGGAAGTCTGGGTCGCAGTTGCGACTTTTGCTGTGCCAGTGTCCTTTGCTTTGGCAAACCAGAGGTCGCTTTTGGGATAGTCGCATTTCCGAACCTCTTGTCGCAAATGCAATATCTGTAGCTGGTTATATGTTGTGTATTTTAGGACTTAGTCTCATTTTATCATATTTTGAGCCCTAGACTCGGTGTGAGGCAAATTATGGAGGGGATTTTCATACATAGATATTTGGTAAGTAATTTTGACTTAATTTTTATATTATAACCTGATTACTTATGGATTTTAACATCAAAATCATGAAATTTGAAGGGAATTTTTGGCTATGTTTTGAAAGATAAAAATTTGAGATTTGAGGGTAGATTTGGACTCAGTTTTAAACAACTAATCATATATTTGGACAGATGAGGTTATGGGTAGTCGAAGTATACCCCTTGACTCAAGGTCTACCCCTTGACTTAGTTTTTGACCTGGCGAGCGTAGGGTTGACTTTCGTTGACTTTTGGGAATTGGGTAAAGATTCCAACTTTGTTAATTGAAATTGATTCCTTTTGCATTATTTGATGTTATCGAGTCATTTTCGGTTAGATTTGAGCCGGGAGGAGGTGATTTCGAAGGAAAGGCTATTTTTGATTTTTGATTTGGCTTATTTGAGGTAAGTGTCTTGCCTAGCTTTGATTGAGGTAAATTTTCCGACTAATTTATGTTGTTTTCTACAAGCGGGAATGATGTATATATGAGGTGACAAGCATATATACCTGTGCCATGGATATTCATGCTCGGAGTAGATTCTAGCTTTCTCTATGTCTTATTGGATTGTGTGTTTTACTTGATTCCATGTATTATTTAATTAGTCAACTACGTGAGTACAATAAACCATGCTAGAGTATTGTTGATATTGGTACCTTATATAGAACATGATGAGTAAATCTTGAGACTTATGCTATATTTGCCTCGGGGATAGATGCAAGTGGGTTTGAACACACATCCGAACTTGTTGTTGTAATGTGCCTTGACCACGACTCGTGGTTGATGTACTCTACAGGTATGGGGAGTTCATTACATTTTATGATTTGGTTCTAAGGGATTGAGTTAGTGGAAGGTTTTCGATTGATGTGATGTTTATACTATTTGTGATTAATAGTTGAGAATAGGATCCTCGTATTTTCAGATGATCACATGATAGAGGTAATACGGCGTGTGGGATTAAGATTTCATGGGCCAGGTTGCGGGTTAGTTTTGAAAGGAAGTTCATATGTTTCGGACGACATGGGTGACCTTAGATGCTTAGAGGATGTTAGTACTACATGGTATCTCCTGAGAAGGGTGTGCATACTAAGTTCTTCACTTGCAGGTGCTCGACTTGTATTACGGTAATCGCCTAGATGTTGACTGTTGGTGTGCAAGTTTTTTCTATGTAGCGCATAAGATTTAAGTTGGTATTTTCTACGGGATGATTGTGTATGAGTGAGGTATCAGTTATTGAGTGGTAGAGTTGGGATCAGATATGGAGATTCCTGTATTCATGAAGTTCAGAGGCAGACTATTCCTTGGTTGTGGACTGTGAAGATACGTTAAGAGTTAGGCAGCTGATGGCGTGTGTTATGGATAGGTTACTATGGTCCTTTGGAAGATTACTTACCTATTTTGGGATGATCAGAACTTGATTTTGTGGCCATGGGTTAGCCTAATGAGAATGTGTATTCTGTACTGGATCGGGTTTGTTTACTCTTGAGAAACAGTTTCTGTGGGTATGTCATCAGGCGGAACATATGTTATTTGTGCCGTGGTGTGTTTTATATGTTACTCTCTTATGCTACGATGGATTGTGAGACTACTTGGATTTTCACATGCCTGATGTGATTTTGTTTAGGCCTTGTGGCGAGATTCAAGAGAGATGACTCTTGGGGTGTTGAATTATTTATTGTGCCTTGGTTATGGATTTCCTGTCTGAGGTATACAGTGCTATTTATTTCTCCATGGTTATGGTGATGCATTTAGCGTGTTTGCTGTTGGTACACATGTGGTTGTTGGTTGTGAGCACTATGGACCAATGAGTATTTCATGTGGATCAGTATGTTTGGATCAGGTCACGCGCCGTCGCAGAGTTATGTTAGGATATAATCTTTGTGCTTGTTTCTTGTGTTCTGCGTCTCCCATGTGAGGTGGGTTCGTAAAGTTGTGCCTTGTGGTGGTATTTGTTGAATTTGTTGGTTGGTTCTCTTAATTGGCTCTCCTTGTCATGACCCGGAATTCCCACTTTCAGAACCGTAATAGCGCCTAATATTTCTCTTGCTAGGCAAGCAAACGTTAGCTATATCTATTAACCATTTTCAATAATTTCCAAATTAAATGACAATAATGAAATTGAATAGTCTGAAATAAGGCAATAAGCTAATAAGTGACGAAATCCAAATACGAATCCTGAAACTGGTCTCACGAATACATGAGCGTCTAGAATACTACAGATAATGGTCTGGAATAAACATAACTGTCTGAATCAAAATAAACAGCTACAATGAAGTAGAACGGGACTTCAGGGCTACGGACGCCGTGCAGCTATACCTCAAGTCTCCACTGATAGCTGACCCGAGCTAGTCTACTAAACATCACTGGGACCAACTCCAATATCTGCACAAGAAGTGCAGAGTGTAGTATGAGTAAAGCTGTCACGACCCTAAACCCAAACCCGGTCATGATGGCGCCTCTCGTGAAGACAAGGCCAACCAACACATTTCCAATTCGAAGTTAAACAATTAAACAGTAATAAAACAGGCTAAAAACATGATTTAATAACGCTAAACAGCGGATAATATCATAACAATGCGGAAGTACAACCCAAACACAGCCCAAACCGGGGTGTCACTAGTCATGAGCATCTACTAAGTCTAAATACAACTGACAACGTCTGAAATGTACTCAGTACAGTCTAATAGAATGAAGAGAGAGAAAGCAGTGCTGCGAACGCCGGCAGCTACCTTGCTAACTCCGCTGACAACTGCCACCAAGCTCAGAAAATACCTTAATCTGCACACAAGGTGCAGGGAGTAAAATGAGTACTGCCAACTCAGTGAGTAATAATCATAAATAAAGACTGAGTGGTAAGAAATCACGAAAAGAGCATCAACATGCTGTATAGAAATAGTTTCAAAACCAGTAAGAAAGCAATGAAGCTGTAAAATCCTTTAAAACATCTTAGCTCAGTTAAACCCTTTTGAAAATAACTTTTTCAACAGTTGCGCAAATGAATGCAGAACAACTAGTGCAGAAAAGCACAGAAATCCGCCCTCGGGCACAAATGCACAATTAAGCAAGTAAATGACAGGCAAATAAGAAAGATAAGCACATAAGGTTCGCCCCTCGGGAACAATATCAACCAATCCACCCCTCGGGCAATATCTCAGAACAGTACCAGCCCCTCGGGCAATAATATCGAACAATACCAGCCCCTCGGGCTATATCTCACATCATACTGGGTACCCGCGCTCACTGGGGGTGTGCAGACCCCTGGAGGGGCCCCTTACGGCCCAAGCGCAATATCAAGCCATCTCGTGGCATCATAAATAGGTCCTCGACCTCATATCGATATCAAGCCACCTCGTGGCGTACAATCTCAGGCCCTCGGCCTCATAATCAAATCAGTGTATCACCGTTGCTGCGTGCAGCCCGATCCCAAAGATATGTATCACCGCTGCGATGTGCAGCCCGATCCCAAAGATATGTATCACTGTTGTGGCGTGCAACCCGATCCCAAAGATATCCTCACAACACAGGCCCTCGGCCTTACTCAGTCAAAAATCACATAAGCCTCTCGGGCAACAGAAAAACAGTATTTCTCAGCCCAAAACATCATTTAAATATCATTTGAGTATTAAAACAGAGTAAACATGGCTGAGTTTTGAAAACAGTGGAAATAACATGACTGAGTTCAAGTATAAAGTCAAAACAGTGAGGAAACATCAACAACAATCCCCTAGGGTTCAAATAATTGGCACGGAGCCCAAATATGGCATTCAGCCCAAATAATGATGATAGCAAATAGATTTCAATCAAATACGTGGTAAAATCATCAATCGGGATGGACCAAGTCACAATCCCCAATAGTGCACGACCCCACGCTCGTCATTAAGCGTGTGCCTCACCTCAATATAGAACTACGATGTGCAATTCGGGGTTTGAAACCCTCAGAACATCATTTACAATCATTATTCACCTCAAACCGACTAAATCTATAGCTCGAATCGGCCTCCACGCGTGTCGAATCTATCCAAAATCAGAACGAATACATCAAAATATGCCAAGGGAACAAAGCCCAAACGAAAACAATCAATAACGGGCACAAATCCCGAAATTAGCAAAACCCAAGCCCCGGGCCCACTTCTCGAAACTCGGAAATTTTTACATCAATAGATTCCTTATCTCCCCACGAGTTCATACATACCAAAAACATCAAAATCCGTCCAAAATTGAGCCTTCAAATCCCAAATCAAATTCCAAAATTCCAAGCCCTAGTTCTTCCATTTTTAGCTTAAGTTTCCATGCTTTTCTAGGTAAATTTCACAATAGAATCGAGTTTTAAGTCCAAAAAATCTTACCTCAAATCGTTTCCTCTTGAATCCCTCTTTAATCTCCTTCAAAAAGCTCTCAAAATGATCAACTATGGGTGAAAATAGACCCAAAATCGCGGACAAGACGACTTAAAAACATTCTGCCCAGGTTTGACTTTCCTTCTTCGCGAACGCGGTCAAACTCTCGCGTTCGCGAAGCACAAACTCGCATTGACCGAATTTTACTCTACGCGAACGCGACACACCTTACACGACCGCGTTGAACAAAAGAACCTCGATCCCAAATTACTCTATGCGATCGCGGGTACCCTCTCGCGAACGCGATGCACTGCATCCCAGCCTTCCGCGAACGCGAAGCCCATCTCGCGAACGCGAAGGCTAAATCCTGGCTTTCCTCAATTCCTTCTTCGCGAACGCGAGGCCCCTCTTGCGAACGTGAAGAGATAAATCTCTGCAACACTGATCCTTAAATTTCTGCAACACTGATCCTTAAATTTCTGCAACTTTTAAACTCCAAAAATGCTCCGAATGACCATCCGAAACTCACCCGAGGCCTCCGGGACCTCAACCAAAGGCACCAACACATCTTAAAACCTTATTCAAACTTGCTCCAATCATCAAAACACCTCAAACAACATCAAATTACCCAAAAGACATCAAATTCAAGCCTAAGTTTCTAAAATCTTCCGAAATACGCTTTTGATCAAAACCCCAACCAAACCACGTCCGAATGATTTGAAATTTGGCACACACATCCCAAATGACATAAGCTACTGCAACTCTCGTAATTTCATTCCGACCTCTATATCAAAATCTCACCTATCATCCGGAAAACGCCGAAATCTCAATTTTGCCAATTCAAACCTAAACCTTCCACGGACTTCCAAAATGCATTCCGATCACGCTCCTAACTCCCAAATCACCTAACGGAGCTAACCAAAGAATAAAATTTCCGATCCGAGATCATATACAAACCAGTCAAATCTTGGTCAACCTTTCAAATTTCAAGCTACAAACTGAGCACTACCCTTCCAAATTCATTCTGATTACTCCGAAAAATCAAAAACAACCGTTTACATAAGTCATAATATACTACACGGGGCAAGTCTTGCCCGAGAACTGACGAACAAAGTGCAAAAACTCAAAACGACCGGTCGGGTCGTTATATCCTCCCCCACTTAAACATACGTTCGTCCTCGAACGTGCCCAGAGTTGTTCCAAAAGCCAACCAGTTGCTGAATAACCTTACCATGCACATACCCGGGGGTGATCCCACGTCACCCTATCTCATTTAGCTCTGATGACACATTGTAACTGAAATTTCACAATCCAATCTAGCCCACAAAACTTAGAACCACATTTCTGTTTTGGAAATCATCCATAAGATCAGAATCTTACATCTATACTCTAAATAAGCTCGAACAAGCCGTAATAACCCATACCCGAAACCTCAGGTGCAATTACATGATATACCACTTAACTCAAACACTCGTAGAGATAATTTCTAATCACAGCAGCTGCACAGAACAACCGAATACCGGTAGAAAACCTCTTGTCAACTAAAGTCTCATCCCCACACTTTCATATACTGCCAATGATGAATAAAACACGCAGTAAGCCATAACCATTCATCAAGCCACTTCTCCTTTGGCAAAGACCATAGTAAATTTCCGAGACGAACCTCGATACTTATCCTTCCAACATGCTGAAATCGAATCCGTTCGCATTCATTAATGATCCCAACGATCTCATCCAATCACACACAACCACTCTAGTGACACACCTCAATGCAGACTAGAGCCGTAACTTGCGCAATCCGCGCACCAATAAAAAACAATCCGAACATACTCAACTCATGATAATGACTCAAATGAAAGAGCTGCACCTCAAGCTCACCGGTGCCAGCACAACACCAAGCTGAGAATCACATCCTAGAAATAGAACATACGAATCTAACCCGCAAGGTCATATCTCCACATAACTTCGCTACAATGCGCGATCCTATCCAAATACTGTTCCACATGAAACACCTCAAGTCACTCTGCTCGAAATCGACAACCACGCGCAATTTGATGTCTGGAACCAAAGCATTTCAACATGACCACAGTGAAGCAAATACATAACACTAGTCAACCCAAAAGGATATAACCGATACGCCATCCGCCGAGTAATAACCAATACTTTTGCCCGCTCGACTTCCACTAAGAATCCCCCAATGGAACCGCTCCATCTGTGCCTATACCCAACAAATCATAACACCTCGCAACACGGAAAAGGTAACTCATAGATCTCCCCAGGTTACTAAATCGAATCAACACATCCCTCAACAATACAATCCGGAGCCAACCAAGCCGACTCAAAGCAGAACACGCATCCACATTGGCCTGCCAACGAACTCCTTATCAAGGAAATCCTGAAGCTGCTCCTTTAACTCCTTTAACTCTACCGGTGCCATACAATACGGTGCCCGACATCAAATCCATACCGACATCAACAACCTTGCCCGGCGACATGCCCGACCACAAGAAATGCATCCGAAAAGTCTCTCACCACCGGAACTGAATCAATATGAGGAGCCTCTGCACTGACATCCATCACGAGAGCCAAAAATAAGAAAAACAACCCTTCTTAGCCATCTGTTGGCCTTCGAAATATAAAACTACTCTACTACGGACATAACCCGTTGAACCTCGCCACTCGGTCCGTGGCATACCCGGCGTAACCAACATCGCTGCCTTAGCGCAATAGCTCCAAATTATACAACACTGAGACAACCAGTCCATACCCAATATCACCTCCAAAATCTAACGTACCAAGCAGCAAAAGATCCCCTCGGGTCTCCAAACCCCGATAGTCACTGAACAGTGCCGATACACTCGACCCACAACCACAACATAGCCTAAATATGAGAACTCCCAGTCTCCAACTCCATATAGCACACGAATCACATATCCGATTCAAATTCCACCGTCCGAGCACATAACACATCTCTAATATCCAGTCACTCCACGAGAGATACTCTAACGTTCTTCTGTGCCTCCAAGCAAACTCGAATATCAGCAGTCGATCTAACAAGAAAGTGTTGCAATACTACTGAGGTACCATCAACTTGATCACATTGCCTTTTTCTGAAATATATACCCTCGTCAAATTACCTCCAACTAGCAATGCCATTTCCTTAATCATCTGAAGATCATGTCTCCACTTATCTGAAACCGCCCGTGCTGCCTGAGAATTTATGGCCTTCCATTCGGAACTGAACCGCAACCTTACACACGCAAATCTCAACCTCCACACATCTTGCATATACCTATCCATCCTAAAATAACATGAGAATTTCATATCCCTTCCGAGCCACAAGCAACTATGTACTCAACAACCCAGAACATTTCCATTGATCCCATTCTAGAAGAAAATCACTATACATCTCAAGCTTCTCACGCCAGCAGAAAATATCCATCTCTAACCGCGATAGAAATCAACAAGAACTATCCGACTCTCCTTGCACAAAAACCAAGTCTGCCAGGGCTGAATCCTCCTAACTCAATCAACCTACACAGGCAACTAAAACCCAAGAGCATCACCGTGAAATATCTGTAGAACTCATTACCTCGTAAACACCCAAAGAACTAATCATATCCATACCATACCGATCTGGCCTACTACCAAGCTATCCCATCTATCCGAGGTCCCTTCTGATTTACCTTCATTTGATACTCCTTCTTGCCATAACATCACATTTCCTCGACCCAAACTCACCAGACGAGACCCAAGCATAATACCACACAGCCTAAGGCTCATAACCCGCTGAATACTCTTTTAAGTGTTCCCAAAAGCACCACATTCAAGATACCTAGCCTGAATGAACTTACTGCGAATCTAAAGACATTACCTTCATCTTCCCGATACTGATATATAGAATCCCATAATTAATTTAGAAAATACCATAAGTCTTGCCATCTTCCACTGAAAACTCAGTTTCTAGTCACAAGTACAACTTGCAAATTTCCACTTGTTACATGTAAAACCCAGAACGCATTAGAACCATTCTCTATAGTCATCTACTCTACCCAAACTGCAATTAGCCCGATCAAAAGAACCGAACAACCCGCGCCTGATTAGCACTCTTGACACTGCAGCATATAACCTTACCCTGATGCTACCAAGCCACTCCCTTTCCTATGCACTGAGCATTCTTTATCAACAACAACTCAAGACATTCCATGATTCTCAAACACCTATGAAGTATCCTATAACCTTTGTTAAGAATTTTCCTTTACTTGAGCCATCCTCGGTCTCAATCTCCGCCGTCCATAACTGATTCACCCGAACGCTTCAAACTAGAACCGACATAGCACATAGCGGTGCAATCAGCTAATCAATAGCAACTCCCCCACTTGGCTCGAAGCCATAGATCAAAACACACACCATAACCCATAACGCATATACTTTATTGCTGCCATAATACCATAGTGAGATTAACTCAATCCTGCATAAGCTCGTGGAACACAGACCATCTGGTACTTCATATCTTCTGCAAATCTCGCATTTACTATCGTAGCAATTAAACCCATTCTCTTAAGCAGCTCAAATTCAAATTGCCACACACATATTTCACTTGTAATTGAGATCTTCTAACCGACAACATAAGGATCACACAACCTCAGAACACTTCGCAGGAGATAACCCACCTGCTTCGCCATAACCATTACACAGTCACTTAGTCCTCCTGAGTCTTGACTCATACCGTAACATGAAATTTACTTCACTCCCAACTAGGAAACATGAAAAGATTCATCACACGCCCATAACTCGGGGCTAAAACTCGAATCAAGACGGAAATCAAGTACCTAATAGTTCTTCTATCCTCCAGCAGACTCTTCTCGCCGCTTCCAAATTATACGAATACATCTCGCAGTCACATCACACTCATCACGTAACTATCCAGTCATTACTCCCCTTAATAGGGACACAACAGAACGCATAGATCCAGAAACACGTGCTCACACAATCAGCACCTCGGTGCTCAAGCTATAGGCAAAAATCCGGCCTCGAGTCCTCCAGACTGGTCCAACATCAGCATATAGAGATCACATCTCGCCCCTCAATCAGGGAATCACAAGCCATCGATGCACATCTGATACTGAGCACTCGTGTGCGCATACGAACGCGTGGAAGGAATTTCAAGAGTTACTTTTCAAGCTGAATAAAGGATGCATGATAAGAATTTCAAGGATAAATACAGACGTCTCTGTACCGATCTGCGAGACTCTACTAAACCTGCTCATAACTCATGAGACCTATGTAACCTTGCTCTGATACCAACTTTTCATGACCCTAAACCCAGACCCGGTTGTGATGGCACCTCTCGGGAAGACAAGGCCAGCCGACACATTTCCAATTCGAAGTTAAACAGTTAAATAGTAATAAAACAGGCTAAAACATGATTTAATAACGCTAAACAGCGGATAATATCATAACAATGTGGAAGTACAACCCAAACACAGCCCAAACCGGGGTGTCACTAGTCATGAGCATCTACTAAGTCTAAATACAACTGACAACGTCTGAAATGTATTCAGTACAGTCTAATAGAATGAAGAGAGAGAAAGCAGTGCTGCGAATGCCGGCAGCTACCTTGCTAACTGCGCTGACAACTGCCACCAAGCTCAGAAAATACCTGAATCTGCACACCAGGTGCAGGGAGTAAAATGAGTACTGCCAACTCAGTGAGTAATAATCATAAATAAAGACTGAGTGGTAAGAAATCACGAAAAGAGCATCAACATGCTGTATAGAAACAGTTTCAAAACCATTAAGAAAGCAATGAAGCTGTAAAATCCTTTAAAACATGTTAGTGCAGTTAAACCCTTTTGAAAATAACTTTTTCAACAGTTGCGAAAATGAATGCAGAACAACTAGTGCAGATAAGCACAGAAATCCGCCCTCGGGCACAAATACACAATTAAGCAAGTAAATGACAGGCAAATAAGAAAGATAAGAACATAGGGTTCGCCCCTCGGGCACAATATCAATAAATCCGCCCCTCGGGCAATATCTCAGAATAGTACCAGCCCCTCGGGCAATCATATCGAAAGATACCAGCCCCTCGGGCTATATCTCACTGTTGATACCCAATTTTTCCCTATGTAATTTTTATTTACAAAATACTTTCAAAAGTAGCATATATATGCATATATAAGCATACCTAAGTGTTTTGGTATTTTTCCTAATTTTTTACATTTTTTAAATCGACTTATTGTCCATTTTAGCAATAAAAAAAAGTCAGTAATTATTCCCAAATTTTATCGTTTCGGTGAATAACTTATTTTATTCTCATATTTACACCAAAATATAATTAAGGTGATTTTTGTATATTTTTATAAATTTATTTGGTATTTTTTAAAGCTAAATTGCATATAATTGCAATTATAGCCTATTTTATGATTAATAGTATTTTATAATTGTAAAATTAGCTCCAGTATTTTTAAATTAATATTTATGCACTATTAGTTGTTTCAGTATTTTTAATTTATTTTTAAAATCAGCTTTACTATTAAAAAGAGAAAATTGGCTATTTAATATCTAGCCCAATTTCTATTTCAATAATAGCCCTATTTCATTTCAATTTTGGCCCCTAAATTGACCCAATTCTACCCAATTAATCAGCCCAATTTCAGTCCAGACCCAACCCACGACCCAATTCCAAATGACTCAACCCGTTGCCGACCTACCCGTCTAAATCTGGACCGTTGATCACTCAAGATCAACGGCCAAAACTCACCCTTCCATAATTAAACCTAACAACCTACCCTAATCCCCCTCATTCTCACCGGACCCGCCGCCCTGAAATCCCAAAACACTCTCAAATCCTCTCAACAACTCTCCGAAACCCTAGCCTCCTCCCACCTTCCTTCACCGGATTTTCACCGGAATCCATGGCTTCCCAGGCCATGGATGGTCTCTACCCACCCTCTCCACCATTAGACCTTGAGTGTTCGAGGTCTGGAAGGCTGACTTCGATGGTTCTCCCTCCGATCTTCTCCGATCTTCGATTCCATGGCTTCTCCGGCAATGCTCCGGCACATTCGAGACTCAGGACCCTGATTCTTGACCTCTCCGACTCAAGATCGGACTTGTCTCCAAGCCTTTCTCATTTCTAGGGTTTCTCCGAAACCCTAAGCCATTCGAGGTTCTTTCACCGTTATTTGTTTAGATCTATATTGTGTCTATGCTTTTCTTGCCATCTAGAGTGTTTTCCCCAAAAGATTTTGTCTAAATCGTTTCTCTCCGATTTTAGGGTTTCTAAAATGATTTTTGAAAAAAATAATCTTTCTGATTCTTTTTCTTCTTTGCTTTATGTGTGTTCTTTTATACCCTGCTCGTATGATTTCTTTTATTTTATGCATGTATTGTCTTTTACCTCTTCTTTTCTACTCCTGCTATGTTTCCACTACTCTTCTGCTATGTGTGCCTACCGTTTGATTTTTTGGACTCTGTTCATGTTTATACATGCTTCATCTACTTGTGTTCAAGTTTATATTATTTCCTTCTTCTGAACTCGTTTAGGCTCTGAGTTTTCTCAAATATGTTTTTCATGATTTTTCTTCCTTTGTCGTTCAAGCATGCTATCATTTCTGTTTTTGTTGAGACTTTTAAACAAATGGTTTGCTTTCCATGCCTGATTCAATTGTGAAACCCTAGGATTTGGGGGTTTCCTTTGACGAATTTGATTTTTATGTTCGAGTCAGGGTTCCACATTGGGACCCTGGACTCTCAGACTCATTATGCGTCTGCAAATTGAACCTACATCTCCTTGCTTATGATTCTGAATTTTTCTTTGGATAAATTCTGTTTAAAATAACTTAACAGTCTCTCGTTGATTTACATATTTGTGTTTTTATATATGAGAACTCTTCTTTAAAAAAAAAGGCTTTGCCAACTACTGATTGATCCCGAATTCCTTTAATTGTGTTCACTTGATTGTTTCTGGTTTTCCCTAATTGAACCTTTCTTTACCCCTTTTCCTGACTTGATTCATTCAAGTAAATGTCTGAAATTTTAATTTTTACTGGTTGATTCCCTTTTCTTTTTTTTTTTTTTACAAACCGTGTACTATTAGTTTGTTGCCTTAAATAGCTTCTATGTACTTACCCTTTATTATTCTACTGGGAAAATATTTTTTTCAAAATCCCTTTCCATAATTGTTTTTACCCATTTGAAATCAGAATCCCTTAACTAAAGGGAGACTGATTACAATGTTATTTCCTTACCTTTTTTCTTGCTTATTTGCTGCATTATAAAAGGGGCTCGACCCTTCTGCATTAAAACAAGTTTTTAGCTCTGAAAAAACTTTACAACTCTAGAACTTTGAACTTCTGAATCCCAAAAGTTCAATGCTCATACTCTCACACACCCACTTTCAGTCACAATACTCTTGCAAACTCTCTACTCTCTGCTGAGACTTTTATACTGCTTTGCTTGCAACTTGGCTTTTCAAGACTGCTGTTTTACTTACCTGTTTTCCCTGAAATAGGTATGTCTCCATTTGATTTCTGTTCCTTCACTATGTGTTTACTTTACAGTTGTCCTATTCCTGTCTACTTTGCTGTTCATATTCTGTATTAGACATGTTACTTTCTTTTATGTTCATTGTCTGTTATGAATCCCCCATACCCCCATTCCCTTTTGTGTGCTGAGTTAAAGTTCATGGTCTGGCAGTATCTAAATTGCTGCCCAGGTCTGAACCTGACCTTCAATAGGTCCTAACTCTCAAATTTAAGTTGACAGGCTGGTCAGGGGTATGCCAGTATCCTAGTTGCTGGGCATGACCACTAGTTTGTTATGGCCTTCCCTGATTCCCCTTCTATTGCACTTACACTTATTCTTAGACTCTAAGTTCTTCCCCCCCTCCTATAAGCCTTGCCTTGGGGACCTTGAGTTCCCTCTGAACTTGGACATTTGAGGGCTGGCCATTCCACACTGCACCATAATCTGATCCTGCAAATGTAATTGGGTGAAAGCACTGCCTGGAGTTCATGAAGCTCTTTGGAACTCTGACACACCCAAATGAGAAAGGCTTTGGAAATCTGATCTTTGGAAGTTGTTTTACTTAATGTTTCAGACTAGGAGTCTGAATTAGGCTCTCCTTGGTTGGAATTTTAATCTCCGATGTAATTTTATTTACTTTTCTAGATTCATTCAAGTTGTAATAATTTTGTAATACTTATGGGGTGTATAGTAAACAATGGGGGAGGGTCTCTCATGTTATGCATATGGGGTAGATATCATGTTTTAGGTCTTTATTTCCGCAACCACAATACTTTCATTTATGTTTCTGCATATAGAGATCCTGCCTATAGATTTTTTCCATATAGATATCCTGCCTATAGTTTATTTCATTTCAGCATACAGAAGCCATGCCTATAAGATTCTGCATTTCAACATATAGAAGCCATGCCTATAAGTTTCTGCATTTCTGCACATGCATATGACATTAGGCAAAACAATCCATAGGCTAAGGAATAATCAATTGCATCCTAGATACCATGCTCATAGGATTCCTGCACTTGCATAACCGTTTTAAAATCAGTAACGCTTAGAATTCATGCCTATAGGAGCAGTCGTTTAAATCTGATTCATTCGCAAGTCTAAAATCAGTAATAATATTGTTAACATCTGCGGAATTGGTTCATCTCTAAAAGCAGTAATCCTCCCTTAAAATCAGTATGTATCACCTTGTTAGACATCATGCCTATAGGTCTCACCTAGGCAAACTATTAGGTAATCAATTAATTATACCAGTCTTTAATCATCACAACCAGCAGGCAGGCCTAATTTGGACTTCTTATCTGAAAAAATGTAATAAATTAGCCGCCCTCCCCCCCTTTTCATTTAAGTTTAATTAAAGACCTAACCAATACTTGCAAGTCATGCTAAACAATTTCTGTTTTGAATGAGGAGGCCTCTTTGAGCCTTAGCTGCTATGTGTTTTCCCCTTAATTTGTCTTATGTGTTTTGTTTGTCGCACTAGATTTTGGCCTTTTAAACTTCAAAAGCCAATATCCCTTCCCTTTAGGAATAGTAGTCCCAACTGCCTCCGGGACTGATAGGATTGGGGCGGGTAGTAGCATGCAATAAGTAACGAGACTATTCCGCGCTTTACTACTTTAACGGGATGGGAAAGGGTAGACATAGATATGATGATCACGCGATAACACCACGCGTATAATTGGTTACCGGGTGTTGCGTGGGTGATCCAAGTTATTTATAAGCCTAGGACCCCCTCCCTCTTTATGTGCTTACGTTTCTTTTAATTTTCTTTAAACTGTCAGTTTCCAGCTCTTTTAAACCTTGTATTTCGCTCTAATCATTTAAAACCTCTTTAAATTTCCAGCACTGTTTCCTCTTCCAAATTTCTGCCCATTTCATCTCTTTGTTTGATTATTTGCATCAGTTATTTGACCCCCATTTTATGCACTTGTATATTCTTTAAACAAATTATGAAATCGCCTAAACTTCAGCTCGTTGTTTAGCTTTTATACATTCCCCTACTTGTAATCGTTATGTGAAATTGCCTTGTATGTTTATTTGTTGTTTATATTTAAAGTCACAATTGTAGCATGGCCGGAAACCATACTAGTGGATCTTGGGGGGTGCCTGACACCTTCCCCCTGAGATAATTTCAAGCCCTTACCCATTCTCTGGTTCTTCTTCTCTTTTAATTTCTTAGTGTCTTAATGCACTTAATCATTAGGTGGCGACTCTTCTAAATCTCAAACCCAATTCCCAAAAGGAAAACGAGTCGTCCGCCCAAATGTCATAAACCCGATTTCGCGAGAAAAAGGGGGCATNCTCTCAAGTGCTCAACCACTCGGTACTGTATATGGCCATCCGACTTGGGGAAGATCCATGCCAGAATATATACACATCACTGAGAACAGTCACTCAATACCGAGGAAGGCCATTCCAGCCCTACAGAGAAGATGCATCTCAAAGTGTAAACACTTCGGACAAGATCCATGTCCTGGGAAGATTCATCGCTCAATAATATCAACCGTTCTCATTGGGGGTGTGTTACAGACTCCGGATGGGCTCCTACAGCCCAAGCGCTATCATAATCATCAACATAACCGCTGCGGTGTGCAGCCCGATCCCATAACTATCACTTACAATCAGGCTCTCGGCCTCACACAATCATCACTCTTCAGTCTCACACACGGGCTCACAATGCCATGAAACTAGCCAGGAACAATGATATGATGTGCCAAATAATAACAACTGAGACAGAGACATGATATGATATGCATGAATAGGACTGAGTACAGAATATCAATGAAACTAATGAGATAAGAACAAGAAAAGACCACTCGGGTCTCAACAGTATCGACGTGAAGCCCTAACATGATATCTAGCATGATTTACAGCTCATTTACTTAATCACATGATAGAAACATGGATATCAGCAAGAAAGAGTCACTAAGCGGTGCCATGGAATGAACCAGGCCACAGTCCTCACGGTGCACGCCCGCACGCCCGTCACTTGGCATGTGCGTTAGCTAAATACTAATCACATAACACATAATTCGGGGTTTCGAACCCTCAGAACCAAGTCTTGAAGTGTTACTTAACTCAATCAAACCAAAATCCTACTCCACGACGCCCTCACCTCTCGACTTGGCCTCCAAATGCTTCGAATCTATTCACCGTCACTACAATACCATCAATATACGCTAATGAAATAAATTCCACGAGAAAAACTATCAACTTAGACCAAAATCCCAAAATTCACCCAAACCCGCCCCCGGGCCCACGTCTCTAAATCCGACAAAAATCACAAAACTAGAAAGCCCCTTTCACTAACGAGTCCATACATATTAAATTCATCAAAATCCGACTCCATTTGGCCCCTCAAATCCTCAAATCAAACTCTCCAAATTCCAAGCCCTAACCCCTCATTTTCACCCCTAATCTTCACTAATTACATGATTAAACAATGGGAAATCATCACCTATACGAGTATTAGGGCTCAAGAAACTTGCCTCACTGATAATCCCTTGAATCCCTCCTCAAAATCGCTCCCAAAAGCTTCGAACTGACTGAAAATGGTGAAGAATGAACCAAAATTTGCAAAGTCCACAATTTATACTTTCTGCCCAGAGATATCACATCTGCGGTCCAAATGCCGCTTTTGCGATGCCGCACCTGCGGGAAATCCATTGCAGGTGCAGTTCCCATTTATTCCTCAGAATCCGCTTCTGCGATCGCAATATCGCACCTGCGGTCTCGTAGGTGCGCTCCAAATATTGCACGTGCGCTTCTAGCCGACCTCAGCCTTGGCCATATCTGTGGCTCTTTCTCCGTGTCTGCGGGCTCGCACCTTCGGTTCTCACTTCGCAGGTGCAGTTATGACAGTTGAGTTCAACTTCAGCAATTCCTCAAATTCCAAACTTGTTCAGTCAATCACCTGAAATGAACCCGAGGCCCTCGGAACCTCTACCAAACATACCAACAAGTCATTTATCAACAGACGAACCTAGTCGATCCTTCGGAACACTAAAAACAACATCAAAACACCAAATTACCCTCGGATTCAAGCCTAAGAACTTCTTAACATCCAAATTCCGCAAACGACGCCGAAACCTATCAAATCACCTCCAAATGACCTAAAATTTTGCACACACATCAAAAATGACACCAAGAACCTACTCCAACTTCCGTAATTGCGTTCCGACCCTGATATTAAACTTTCCACTGCATTGCCAAATTCCAAGTTTCGCCAATTCAAGCCTAATTCTACCACGGACCTCCAAATCACATTCTGGACGCGCTCCTAAGTCCGAAATCACCAAACAGAGCTAACGAAACCATCAGAATTCACATTTAGATTTTGTGCACATAAGTAAACATCCGGTCAACTTTCCAAACATAAGCCTTCACAAAAGAGACTTAGTTTATTCTTCACCATTTTTGGACGAGTTCGGAGCTCCAAGCAGTGATTTGAAAAGGGAATCGAGGGGTATCAGTGAGGTAGGCTAATTGGGCTTTATTAATTGTGTTTGTGATGATTTTCCACTCTTTAATCATGGAATTTAGTGGGAATTTCGAGAGAAGTGAAGGGGTTAGGGCTTGAGTTTTGGAGAGTTTTGGTTGAGGGTTTAAGAGACCATTTGAGGTCCGATTTTGATGATTTTAGTATGTATAGACCCGGCAGTGAAAGGAGTTTCTAGTTTTGTAATTTTTGTTGGGATTCCGAGACGTGGGTCCGGGGGCGGGTTTGAGTCGAATTCGGGATTTTTGGTCTAATTTGATAATTTTCGTGTGGAATTCATTCCTTTAGCGTATATTGATTATAATACAATTATTTTGGTTAGATTCGGAGCATTTGGAGGCCGAGTCGAGAGGCAAGGGCATCGGGGGTTAGAGTTTTTTTCCTGTTTGAGGTAAGTAATGATTGTAAATCTTGTCCCGAGGTTATGAAACCCGGATTTCACATCGTTTCACTATTTTCAGGTGACGCGCATGCTAGATGACGAGCGTGAGGGCGTGCACCGTTGGGGATTGTGACATGGTTCGTCCCGTAGCAACTATTAAGTTGCGTATTTGACTGGATAGCATTTGATACTTATGTATTTTGGAAAGTATTACTATGTTTTGGGCCTCATGCCTTATTTGGGCCTCATGCCAAGCTTTTTGGACCATTGGGGGCTTTTTACTACTATTTCCTCACTATTTTGATTTAAGATATGTACTCAGTCATGCTATGTTTTACTAATTTCATAACTCAGTCTATTTACTCTATTTTGATACATAAAATGATATCTTAGATTGAGCACCATGTTTTACTGTTAGCCCGAGTGGCTTGAGAGGTTTCTCACTGAGTGAGGCCGAGGGCCTGTGTTGTGAGGATATTATGGGATCGGACTGCGCACCGCAGCATATTGTACTAATTTGTGATATATGAGAGGTCGAAAGCCTGATTTATTATGCCACGTGATGGCTTGTTATTGCGTTTGGGTTGTAGGAGCCCCTCCGGAGTCTGTACACCCCCAGTGAGCGCGGGTACCCTGAGTGAGTGATTGATGTTGCCCGATGTTGATACCCAATTTTTTTCTATGTATTTTATATACAAAATACTTTCAAAATAGCATGTATATGCTTATATAAGCATGCCCAAGTGTTTTGGTATTTTTTCCTAATTCTTAAAGATTTTAAAACCAATTTATTGTCTATTTTATCAGTACAAAATCCAATAATTATTCCCAAGATTATCATTTTGGTGAATAATTTATTTTTTATTCTCATATTTGCACCAAAATATAATTAAGGTGATTTTTCACATATTTTTACAAATTTATTTGGTATTTTTTAAAAGCTAAATTGCATATAATTGCAATTATAGCCTATTTTACGATTAATAGTATTTTATAATTGTAAAATTAGCTCCAGTATTTTTAAATTTATATTTATGCACTACTAATTGTTTCAGTATTTTTAATTTACTTTTAAAATCAGCTTTACTATTAAAAAGGAAAACTTGGCTATTTAATATCTAGCCCCATTTCAATTTCAATGATAGCCCTATTTCATTTCAATTTAGACCCCTAAATTGACCATATTCTACCCAATTAATCAGCCCAAATTTTAGTCTGGACCCAACCCACGACCCAATTCCAAACGACCCAACCCGTTCCCCACCTACCCGTCTAAATTTGGACCGTTGATCACTCAGGATAAACGGCCAAAACTCACCCTTCCATAATTAAACCTAACAACCTACCCTAATCCCTCTCATTCTCACCGGACCCGCCGCCCTGAAATCCCAAAACACTCTCAAATCCTCTCAACAACTCTCCGAAACCCTAGCCTCCTCCCATCTTCCTTCACCGAATTTTCACCGGAATCCATGGCGTCCCAGGCCATGGAGGGTCTCTACCCACCCTCTCCACCATTAGACCTTGAGTGTTCGAGGTCTGGAAGGCTGACATCGATGGTTCTCCCTCCGATCTTCTCCGATATTCGATTCCATGGCTTCTCCGGCCATGCTCCGGCATATTCAAGACCCAAGAGCCTGATTCTTGACCTCTCCGACTCAAGATCGGACATGTCTCCAAGCCTTTCTCATTTCTAGGGTTTCTCCGAAACCCTAAGCCATTAGAGGTTCTTTCACCGTTATTTGTTTAAACCTATACTGTGTCTATGCTTTTCTTGACACTAGAGTGTTTTCCCCAAAAGTTTTTGTCTAAATCGTGTCTCTCCGATCTTAGGGTTTCTAGAAGGATTTTTGGAAAAAAAATAAAATCTTTCTGATTCTTTTTCTTCTTTGTTTTATGTGTGTTTGTTTACACCCTGCTCGTATGATTTCTTTTATTTTATGCATATATTGTCTTTTACCTCTTCTTTTCTACTCCTGCTATTTTTCACTACTCTTCTGCTATGTGTGCCTACCGTTTGATTTTTTGGACTCTGTTCATGTTCTTACATGCTTCATCTACTTGTGTTCAAGTTTGTATTATTTCCTTCTTCTGAACTCGTTTAGGCTATGAGTTTTCTCAAATACGTTCTTCATGATTTTTCTTCCTTTGTCGTTGAAGCATGATATCATATCTCTTTTTGTTGAGACTCTGAAACAAGTGGTTTGCTTTCGATGTCTGATTCAATTATGAAACCCTGGGATTTGGGGGTTTCCTTTGACGACTTTGATTTTTGTGTTCAACTCAGGGTTCCACATTGGGACCCTAGACTCTCAGACTCGTTGTGAGTCTGCAGATTGAACCTGCATCTCCTTGCTTATGATTCTGAATTTTTCATTGGTTAAATTCTCTTTTAAATAACTTAAAAGTCTCTCCTTGATTTACATATTTGTGTGTTTATATATGAGAACTCTTCTTTAAAAAAACGGCTTTGCCAACTACTGATTGATCCCGAATTCCTTTAATTGTGTTCAGTTGATTGTTACTGGTTTTCCCTAATTGAACCTTTCTTTACCCCTTTTCCTGACTTGATTCATTCAAGTAAAAGTCTGAAATTTTAATTTTTACTGGTTGATTCCCTTTCCTTTTTTTTACAAACCGTGTACTATTAGTTTGTTGCCTTAAATAGCTTCTATGTACTTACACTTTATTATACTACTGGGAAAATATATTTTCAAAATCCCTTTCTATAATTGTTTTTGCCCGTTTGAAATTAAAATTCCTTAACTAATGGGAGACTGATTGCAATGTCACTTCCTTACCTTTTTTCTTGCTTATTTGCTGCATTATAAAAGTGACTCGACCCTTCTGCATTGAAACAAGTTTTAAGCTCTGAAAAAACTTTACAACTCTAGAACTTTGAACTTCTTAATCCAAAAAGTTCAATGCTCATACTCTCACACACCCACTTTCAGTCACAATACTCTTTCAAACTCTCAACTCTCTGCTGAGACTTTTGTACTACTTTGCTTGCAACTTGGATTTTCAAGACTGCTGTTTTACTTACCTGTTTTCCCTTAAATTGGTATGTCTCCATTTGACTTCAGTTCCTTCACTATGTGTTTATTTTATAGTTGTCCTATTCCTGTCTATTTTGTTGTTCATATTCTGTATAAAACATGTTACTTTCTTTTATGTTCATTGTCTGTTATGAATCCCCCATACCCCCATTCCCTTTTGTGTGTTGAGTGAAAGTTCATGGCCTGGCAGTATCCAAATTGCTGCCCAGGTCTGAACCTGACCTTCAATAGGTCCTAACTCTCAAATTTAAGCTGACAGGCTGGTCAGGGGTATGCCAGTATCCTAGTTGCTGGGCATGACCACTAGTTTGTTACGGCTTTCCCTGATTCCCCCTCTATTCCACTTACACTTATTCTTAGACTCTAAGTTTTGCGCCCCTCCTATGAGCCTTGCCTTGGGGACCTTGAGTTCCCTCTGAACTTGGACATTTGAGGGCTGGCCATTCCAGACTGCACCATAATCTGATCCTGCAAATGTAATTGGGTGTAAGCACTGCCTGGAGTTCATGAAGCTTTTTAGAACTCTTACACACCCAAATGAGAAAGGCTTTGGAAATCTGATCTTTGGAAGTTGGTTTATTTCATGTTTCAGACTAGGAGTCTGAATTAGGCTCTCCTTGGTTGGAATTTTAATCTCTGATGTAATTTTTATTTACTTTTTTGGATTTATTCAAGTTGTAATAATTTTGTAATACTTATGGGTTGTATAGTAAAAAATGGGGGAAGGTCTCTCATGTTATGCATATGGGGTAGATATCATGTTTTAGGTCTTTATTTTCGCAACCACAAATCGTTTATGTTTCTGCATATAGAGATCCTGCCTATAGATTTTTTCCATATAGATATCCTGCCTATAGTTTATTTCATTACTACACATAGAGATCCTGCCCATACTTTATTTAGTTTCAGCATACAGAAGCCATGCCTATAAGTTTCTGCATTTCTGCACATTCATATGACATTAGGCAAAACAATCCATAGGCTAAGGAATAATCAATTGCATCGTAGATACCATGCTCATAGGATTCCTGCACTTGCTAACCATTTTAAAATCAGTAACGCTTAGAATTCATGCCTATAGGAGCAGTCGTTTAAATCTGATTCATCCGCAAGTCTAAAACCAGTAATAATATTGTTAACATTTGCGGAATTGGTTCATCTCTAAAATCAGTAATCCTCCCTTAAAATCAGTATGTATCACCTTGTTAGACATCATGCCTATAGGTCTCACCTAGGCAAACTATTAGGTAATCAATTAATTATACCAGTCTTTAATAATCACAACCAGCAGGCAGGCCTAATTTGGACTTCTTATTTGAAAATATGTAATGAATCAGCCACCCTCCCCCTTTTCATTTAAGTTTAATTAAAGACCTAACCAGTACTTGCAAGTCATGCTAAACAATTTCTGTTTTGAATGAGGAGGCCCCTTTGAGCCTTAACTGCTATATGTTTTCCCTTTAATTGCTCTTATGTGTTTTGTTTGTCGCACTAGATTTTGGCCTTTTAAACTTCAAAAGCCAATATCCCTTCCCTTTAGGAATAGTAGTCCCAACAGCCTCCGAGACTGATAGGATTGGGGCGGGTAGTAGCATGCAATATGTAACGAGACTTTTCCGCGCTTTAGTACCTTAACGGGGTGGGAAAGGGTAGATATGGATATGATGATCACGCAATAACACCACGCGTATAATTGGTTACCGGGTGTTGCGAGGATGATCCATGTTATTTATAAACCTAGGACCCCCCTCCCTCCTTATGTACTTTCGTTATTATTTTCTTTAAACTGTCAGTTTCCAGCTCTTTGAACCTTGTATTTCGCTTCAAATCATTTAAAACTTTGAATTTCCAGCACTATTTTCTTTTTGAACTTCCGCCCATTTCACTTCTTTTGTCTGATTGTTTGCACTCGTTATTTGATCCTTATTTTCCTGCACTTATACATTCTTTTAAACAACTACGAAACCACCTATTTCCTGACTTTAACATGTTTATTTAACCTTTATACATTCCTACTTGTAATCGTTATGTGGAAGTTGTCTTGTATGTTTACTTGTTTTAAAGTCACAATTGTAACATGGCCGGGAACTACACTAGTGGATCTTAAGGGGTGCCTAACACCTTTCCCCTGAGATAATTTCAAGCCTTACCCATTCTCTGGTTCTTCTTTCTTTTTAATTCTTAGTGTCCTAATGCACTTAATCATTAGGTGGCGACTCTTCTAAATCTCAAACCCAAATTCCCAAAAGGAATGGAGTTGTCCGCCCAAATGTCGTAAACCCAATTTTGCCTTTAGAAAAAGGGGGCATCGACACCCGAGGGGCTTTTCTTGATTCATGTTGTGCCCGAGGGGCTGATTACGAGATGATTTGATTTATATACTATTTGAAAGCATGTTGTACTTACTTTGGTTTTATGACGTGGATTTATGTGTTTCTTATTGCTCTGTTCTTTATTTACTTTTATTACTTACCGAGTTGGCGTACTCACATTACTCCCTACACCTTGTGTGGAGATCCAGGAGTTGCGGGTCGTGATAGCGAGCGCTGATCTTTCATCCGTCGCGGATATCCGGAGTCGGCAAGGTAGTTGCATGGCTATCACAACCTTGCTCTTCTCCCTCTTATCTTCCTTAGACTATATTTGTATTTTTCTAGACTGTGATAGTCTTAGTTGTATTCAGACAGCCCTTAGTAGATGCTCTTGACTTGTGACACCCCAATGTCGGGCCTTTGTTCTTTCCGCAATTGTTATTTAAACTTAGGCTGTGAAGTTTTAATAATTAATAGCTTAAAACATCTTTATTAAGAAATATCGATTTGTTTTGGGGTTGTGTCGGCTGGCCCAGTTTCATGATAGGCGCCATCACGACCGAGTTGGTTTTGGGTCATGACAAGGTGGTATCAAAGCCTAGGTTACATATGTGTCACGGGTCATGAGCGGGTTTAGTAGAGTCTTGCGGATCGGTACAGAGATGTCTGTACTTGTGATCGAGAGGCTGTAGAACCTTTAGGAAAAACCTCACCTTCTTGAATTCTGGTCGTGCGAATCTGTTGATTCTGGTAACTAAACTTCTGGTATTCTATTCTCTCACAGATGGTGAGAACACATGCTACCGGTCAGGGTGGATGACCACCAGTACCACTAGTTAGGGCCACCAGAGGTCGAGGTCGCGGTCGAGGCCGTAGTAGGGGTAGAGGTTTAGCCCGCACAACAGCTAGGGCAGCACCTACAGATCCACCAGTCGCCCCAGTTCATGATCAGGTCCTAGTTGCGGATGCTCCAATAGGGCTAGCTTAGGCACCTACTGTGCCTATTGTAATTCCAGGCATTCAGGAGGCCCTAGCCCAGGTTTTATTAGTGTGCAGTGGTCTGGTTCAGGCGGTCTCAATTACTACGGCCGCAGCTACTTATCAGGTCGGGGGAGGCACTCAGACTCCTGCCGCTCACACACCTGAGCAGGTTGTACAAGGACTTCAGACACCGATGGCACCTCCAGCCTAGCAGGTTGTAGCTGCTTAGGACAATGTAGCTCCTGTTATGCTAGAGGGTGAGCAGTATAGATTGGAGAGGTTTGGGAGACTCCAGCCTCCATCATTTAGTGGTGGTGAAGGTGAGAATGCAGTAGGGATTCTTCGATAAGTGTCAGAGGATGATTCGGACCGCAGGTATTCTGGAGACCAGTGGGGTCTCATTCACTACATTCCAGTTCTCTAGGGCTGCACTTAGTTGGTGGGAGGCTTACGAGAGGCGTAGGCCAGTTGGCACAGCGCCCCTTTCTTGGCAGCAGTTCTCCTTTCTCTTTCTGGAGAAGTTTGTACATGAGTCTCGCCGAGAGGAGCTGCGCAGGCAGTTCGAGCTGCTTCGTCAAGGTGATAGGTCTGTTACACAGTATGAGATGCGGTTCTCCGAGTTGGCTCGTCATGCGGTCTGGTTGGTTCCCCCAGATCGAGAGAGGATTATGAGGTTTATAGATGGCCTCGGTTTTCAGCTTTGATTGCTTATGACCAGAGAGAGAGTGTGTCTGGTGCCACATTTGACGAGGTTGTTGACATTGGTTGACATATTGAGATGGTTCATGGTTAGGAGAGGGTTGAGAGGGAGGCCAAGAGGCCTCGTGGTCAGGGGGATTTAGTGGTGCTCCTCATGGGGGCCAGTTTCAGCACGGCAGAGGCCATCCATTCAGGCATGCTCAATCAGCTCGCCAGTTCATCGTGGGGCATCATCGGGCAATGGTTCTCACAGTTCTCATCAGGGCCATTCATCACTTAGTGCCCTTCCAGCCCAGAGTTCATCCCGTGTTATATCAGTTCAGGGCTCTTCCATGCCAGGTTCTTCTATTAGTCATCCCGGAGCTAGGGGTTCCCTTTAGTCCCCGACTCCAGCAATAGGGGGTTGTTATGAGTGTGGAGAGTTGGGGCTTATGTGGAGGTAGTGTCCTCGTCGTCATGAGGGTCCGCCTCAGCAGAGGAGCCAACCATTGACTTTAGCACCAGTTACTTCGCCACCCACCCAGCTAGATACAAGTGGAGGATAGTCAGATAGCGGTCGCCCGTAGAGGGAGAGGTCGATCATGTGGTGGTCAGGCCCGTTTCAATGAACTCCCAGCCAGACCAGATGTGTCACGACCCCAGTTCACCCTCCATGAACATGTCGTGATGGCACCTAGTTCCTACAACTAGGTAAGCCTAACAGTGCGGCATAACAAATTAACATTTGCGGAATAATTAATTAAAACTGAACATATGGAAATAACAACAGTATATAAGGCCACTCGGCCTAAACAACTCAAAAATATGCGGAAGTCTACAGCTAAATCCCAAAACCCGGAAACTCACGCGAAACACAGGCTAATAGAATTAGTGATCTGCTCTACACCAGAATGTCTAACAACATGAAAGGAAAGAAAGGAACTATCTGCTAAAGCCGGAATAGAGTAAAGACTCTTGGTCTGCGGACGTAGCAGATATACCTCAAGTCTCAGCTAGAACTCTCCACCACGAGGATGATACACCTGGGAGGAAGTACCTGGATCTGCACATGAAAAAAATGCGCAGGAAGGGCATGAGTACACCACAGCGGTACTCAGTAAGTGCCTAGCCTAACCTTGGTTGGGTAGTGACGAGGAAGGTCAGGGCCCTACTGAGATAACATAATAAATAATGAGATAACAGAAACAGTTTAAATAAAGTCTACAACGAAAATTCTAAACTAGGTAAATAAGGAAGAACAGTAATAGAAAGCAAGGTACAATACAAGGAAAAACTGCCCTCAACAAGGAATAATAGTCGGGGATCTCTTGGTATCCCGAGGATCTCTTGGTATCCTCATCATATACACTAGGGATCTCTTGGTATCCCGAGGATCTCTTGGTATCCTCATCATATACACTAGGGATCTCTTGGTATCCCGAGGATCTCTTGGTATCCCGCACCCTCAGTCCAGAATATCCCATATACAGGGGGATCTCCCGGGAAGCCGTCCCGTAGTCCCAAATTAAACACACAACAAGAAGCAACTCATAATCTCAGAATAATGCTAAAAGATCAGGACAAGAAATAGTAAATTCTAGCCTAACATGCTCCACAGAGTACAAATAGCACAGCTAAACAATTAGCAAGTAAGCCAGATAAACATGAGTCTCTAAGCTAGCACAGGTATAAACTTACAGTTTAAAATAAACAAGTAAACATGAAATCTCAATTTAAATACTTCAAGTAGAAACGGGTTTACAACGATTAGCTCAAGTACGCGCTCGTCACCTCACGTACGAGGCATTCAAATATTCAAAGATGTCCTAAAGGGAAAAGTCCCCCACATATGGTTAGACAAGCCACTTACCTCGAACCGGCTCAATATCAACTAGAAACCACGCTCTTGCCAGGAGTATCCGACTCCAAATGGCTCAAATCTATTCAATTCAATTACACATCGTAAATAACATAGCAAACACCTGGTTTTGCTAATAAATTCAAAGCTACGGCGTAAAATTAGGCGAAATGACCAAAATGCCTTCAGGCCAACGTCTTGGAATCGAATAATTTTCACATTTTTAGAACCCTCGTACTCTCACGAGTCTAACCATATAAAAATCTCCCAAACCGGAGGTCAAATGCCCACTCAAAACTCAATAGTTTAGGCAATGAAGTTTTACCCCAAATTATCAAATTTTTTGATCCTAAATTCGAATTCCAATGATGTATTTAACTATATAATGATGAAATATAACAAAAAGGGACCAAAGAAACGTTACCCAGTGATCTTCTCTTCGAAACCTACTCAAAATTGCCTAAAATTGAGCTCTCAATTGATTTCTCCAACTCATGAAATTAAAACCGTCGAATTTCTATATCTGTACAGTGAATGCCGCTTCTGCGGTCTAGGGACCGCTTTTGCGGTCCCGCCTATGCGAAACACTGGCCGCTTCTGCGGCTTCTTTTAAAAGGTCAGACCCCACTTCTGCGAATAAATAACCGCTTCTGCGGTTCCTGAGTGGGGGGACCAAACTCGCTTATGCGATGAGCGAGCCGCTTCTGCGGCTTCGCTTCTGCGGTTCCCAAGCCGCAGAAGCGAAAATACCAGAAGGAACAAAATACCAGCTGCTGCAATCTTAGAAATTTTCCTCCGTTAACCACCCGGAATCATCCTGAGGCCCCCGGGACCTCAACCAAAAGCACCAATACCACCTAATACCTTATTCAAACTTGTACCAATCTTGAAAACACCTAAAACAACGTCGGAAACCCGAATTAATCAAAGATTCAAGCCTAAGAACTTCAAATTCCTTCCAATACGATTTCGATCAAAAACCTAACCAAACCACATCCAAATGACCTGAAATTTTGCACACACATCCCAAATGACATGACGGAGCTACTGCAACTTCCGAAATTCCAATCTGACCCTCGGATCAAAAACTCACTATCGGACAGGAAACTTCAAGAATTCAAACTTTGGCATTTCAAGTCTAAATGAGCTACGGACTTCCAAAATATATTCCGAACACGCTCCCAACCCCGAAATCACCTAACGGAGCTAACAGAACCATCGGATTTCCATTCCGAGGTCGTCTTCACACTGTTCCGACTCCGGACCATTTTTCAACACTTAAGCTCTCATTTAGGGACTAAGTGTCCCAAAACACTCCGAATCCTAACACCGAACATCCCGACAAACCAAAATAGCAGAAATGAACTTAGGGGAAGCAGTTAAGGGGGGATCGGGGCGTAAATTCCAAAAACGACCGGCCGGGTCGTTACATTCTCCTACACTTAAACATTCGTTCGTCCTCGAACGAGCATAGAGAACATACCTGAAGTAGTGAAAAGATGAGGGTACTGGCTGCGCATATCCCGCTCGGTCTCCCAAGTCGCCTCCTCGGCCGGCTGACCCCGCCACTAAACCTTCACTGAAGCAATGTTCTTTGAGCTCAACTTCCTGATCTGTCTGTCCAATATAGCCACTGGCTCCTCAACATAGGATAGATCTTTGTCCAACTGGACTGAACTGAAATCCAACACATGCGACGGATCACCGTGATACCTCCGGAGCATCGAAACATATAATACCGGATGAACTCTGGCCAAACTGGGAGGCAAGGCAAGCTCATAGGCAACCTCCCCAACTCGCCGCAAGATCTCAAAAGGGCCAATAAACCTCGGACTCAACTTTCCTTTCTTCCCAAACCTCATGACGCCTTTCATAGGCGAGACCCGAAGCAGAACCCGCTCACCAACCATATATGAAACATCATGAACCTTCCTGTCCGCGTAACTCTTCTGTCTGGACTGGGCTGTACGGAGTCTATCCTGAATCATCTTAACCTTCTCCAATGCATCCTAAACCAACTCTGTGCCCAATAGCCTGCCCTCGCCCGGCTCAAACCAACCCACCGGAGATCTGCACCTCCTACCATATAAAGCCTCATACGGCGCCACCTGAATGCTGGACTGATAGCTGTTATTGTAAGCAAACTCCGCCAGTGGCAAGTAATGATCCCCAGACCCTCCGAACTCAATCACACACGCACTGAGCATATCCTCAAGAATCTGAATAGTGCGCTCAGACTGCCCGTCCGTCTGGGGGTGAAATGCTGTGCTGAACTCAACCCGAGTGCCTAACTCCTGCTGCACGGCTCTCCAGAACTGTGATGTAAACTGAGTACCTCTGTCTGAAATGATAGAAACTGGAATACCATGCAAACGGACGATCTCCCTGATATAAATCTCCGCCAACCGCTCCGATGAATAAGTGGTACACACAGGAATGAAATGAGCGGACTTGGTCAGCCGGTCCACAATAACCCAAATGGAATCAAACTTCTTCAAGGTCCGTGGAAGTCCCGACACGAAATCCATGGTGATGCGCTCCCACTTCCACTCCGGAATCTCTATCTGCTGAAGCAACCCACCCGGGCACTGGTGCTCATACTTTACCTGTTGGCAGTTGAGGCATCTAGACACATAACCAACTATATCCTTCTTCATCCGCCTCCACCAATAGTGCTGCCTCAAGTCCTGATCATCTTCGCGGCACCCGGATGGATG